>NW_007740236.1:21824-31042 GCF_000696425.1 Galeopterus variegatus | reverse complement strand
AAAAAAAAAGAAAGAAAAACCCATAACTGGTAAGTTCAGCACAGTCATTGGATACAAGATTAAAATACAGAAAAATCTGTTGTATTTCTATATATTAGCAAGGAACATGTGGAAATCAAAATGAAAAAACAATAGTTCAAAAAATGAAACACTAGGGCATAAATTTAACAATACATACAGGATTTTATGTGTTAAACTACAAAACACTGATGGAAAAAAATCTAAATCTAAATAAATGGAAAGATGTACTATGTTCATGGATTAGAAGACTCAACATAACAAAGATGTCAGTTTGCCACAAATTTATCTGTAAGTTTATTGCAGTTTCTGTCAAAATCCCAGCAAGATGTTTTGTAAATAGGCAAGCTTATTCTGACATTTACATGCGAAGACAAAGAAGCTAGAATAGCTTAAAACAATTCTGAAATTTAAAAAAGTGTATGGAATTATTCTACCCAGTATTAAGCCTTAATATATAGCTACAGTAATTAAGACAGTGTGTTATTGATAAATAGATTAGTGGAACAGAACAGAGATTTCCAGAAATAGGCCCCTACCAATATGCTCAATTGATAGGCTTTCAATTGATTTTTAACAAAGATACATTCAGTGGAGGAAAGGTAGTCTTCATCAGATGTTGCTAGGATAACATAGACATTCATAGACAAAAAAATGAACTTTATCCTAATCTCACACAAAAAGTAATTCAGAATGAATCCTGGATTTAAATGTAAAATGTAGGGCTGGCCAGTTAGCTCACTCAGTTAGATGGGGTGCTCGCTCATGAGTTCGGATCCCTATATTGGCCAGCCACCAAAAAATAAATAAATGTAAAATGTGAACCTATAAAACCTTTAGAAAAAAACATGGGAAAACATCTTCAGGATCTGAAGCCACATGAAAAGTTCTTAGACATGACACCATAAGCACAATCCATAAAAGAGAAAAATCAATAATTTGGGCTTCATCAAAATTAGGAATTATTGCTCTGTGAAAGACCCTATTAGGAAGATGAAAAGATAAGCTAAGAATGGGAGAAGACATTTGCAAATCATATATCTGACAAGGACTCATCTAGAACATATAAAGCACTTTTAATAGTGAAAAAGAAGAGACAATCAAATTAGAAAACGGGAAAAAAATATGAACAGACGTTTCACCAAAAAGAATATATGGATGGCAGATAAACACACAATAAGATGTTCAGCATTATAGCCATTAGGGAAATGCATATGAAAACCACAATGAGATATAATTACATACCTGTTAGAACAGCTGTAAAAATAACAATGCCAAATGCTCATGAGGATGTAGAGAAACCAAATCACTCATATATTGCCAGTGGGAATGTGAGATAGCACAGCTACTCTGGAAAGCAGTTTGGCAGTTTCTGACTGAGTATGCAACTGCATATGACCCAGCAGTGGTACTCTTGGGCATCCATCCTTGGGAAATGAAAGCGTGTGTCCACACAAAAACCAGTACGTGAATGTTCGTGCCACCATATCAGTCAGCAGCTTACAAAGATGTTCTGATACTTTTGCAAATTGAAATAACCAAATAATTTTCTGGTATGTAGGTTGTCTTATCTTTGCTTGGGAAATACAAGAAATACTCATGCACTAACAGTAGGTACCAGGTTTGTGTAATGATGCACATAGAATCAGTGCACATCTTAAGTTGAAAATGAGTTGCCTGAGTTCTAGGACTATATTTTCATACATGTCAACTTTTAAGAACTCCAATAGGTCTGTGGAGAAAAACAAGATTTATATTTTCTTTTATATCAAGTGTAGGATGTCCATATTACAGTTCTAAAACTTTTTAAAAAAATTTTTTTGCAGAAAGGAAGTTTATTTCTCTAGAAAGGGAGGGAGTTGGGGGCAGGGCAGGGCAATGTCCTTGAGCTTCTGGTCCAGCGTCTTGAGGTCATCCAGGAAGTGGGTCAGAGTGAAGATGTGTAAGGAGCCAATTATCACCTCCCAATTGCCTTCAGCGTCCTTGGTCACCTCGTAGGCCGCCCCCATCTCTGACATGGCCATGCTGTGCACAATGTACCTGATGAGCTAGGGCACAGCCCAAGCATTTAAACCTGCCGGACACTGACAGTGGCCTGGGAGATGGGTGTGGGGGCAAGGTCAGATACAAAAGGGCCACAGCTTTCGCTCCAGCCAGTCTTCCATGGCATCCTCCATCATGTCCTTGATGACCCGAGTCCATGGGACATCTGATAAGTAGACTCCATGTGCTACTTCCACTCCAGCTGGCTGGAGGTCCCTGAATCCCCAGTGTTGGTAATGGTGCCCCCCAGGTGCTCCAGGTTCCAGATGAGGCTGCTGTGAGCCTGCACACTGGTGTGTTGGATCAGCTTGGCCAGGTTCTTCTTGCTCACACCAGTGGGAAGAAGGATATAAAGCAACAGGACCCGTACCTTGTCATAGGCTGGCACTGTTATGTCCAGCAGCACCAGAAAGATCATCTTCATGGTGTCCTTGATCTTCTTGCTCTCTGTGTTGGAGCCCATGGCCAAGGTCCTGCTCCATACTGCACAGCTTCTCCACTGAACCCTTGAAACACTTCATGCAGTCATTCACTAAATTCAGGTGTGTAGCATACTTGTTCACCTCCTGGTACTGCAGCATCTCTTTCAGGATGTGGGACAGGTCTTTGATGTTGGCCATGTCAGCGGTCAGCCTCTTGCACAGAACGTCTTCAGAAGGTCTGCGACCCTCTAGGATATGTCCACAATGTGCAGGTGCTGTAGCTTCACCCACAGGTCATCGTCCTCATCCAACAGCACTGCCTTCTCCCACACCATGCTCAGCCTGGTTGTCTTCTAGCTGTACATGTCCTGCTCATGTCCAGCAGATCATAGGCTATGGCCTCAAATGTCAGTTCATGCAGCAATGGGGACATGGGGTCTGCTGCCCAGTCTATGATCAGCAACTGCAAATGGATTTTCTCAGAGCTATTGCCCAGACTGGGAGTGTCTGCATTGAAGGTGTTCAGCTTGGCCAGGACAGCATGAGCCAGCTGGGCCATGGACTTCAGGCCCTTGCAGTAGTGGATGACAGGGTACTCCTGCAGCCTGGTGCATAGTGTGGCACTCTGCTGGGCCAGCACCTCGAGCTGCCATGCTCCCTCCCATGCCTGGGGAGTAGAGGTTGTAGGTGCTGTGTGGGCATCCAGGGGAGAACACCTTGGCCTCAGGGGACAAAGACCAGGTGGATCTCCTTCGACATCTTCACCACATTTGCCAGATGATAGCGGCCCAGTTCACTGAACAGGGTCTCAGGGCAGGTGTCAGTGAAGACGACATGTGCCACTTTTGTAGGTGAGGATCAGGGTCCCACAGAAGTCTGTGATCAAGGCCTGAACCGACTTCTCTGTGGGGCTCAGCAAATAAATGGCCTCCAAGCAGGAGATGGGTTCTTGCTGTTTGTTGATATCTTCAACAATGTTGATGCCCTTGGCCAGGATGTCTGTCATTTTGCAGCAGGATGACTGGATGCTCATGCTCGGATGATATATGATAAGCACCTTCCATTCTCCATCCCTTTTGAAACTCCAAATGACTCCACTCAGAATTCCCACCCCACCACCACCCTGAGGGCACCATCTTCCCCCTGTTATAGAACCTTAAATATAAATCGTTGCCTTCAGTTAATGAAAATTCCCAGTCCTTGCTTATTTTATGTATTACATCAGATATGCAGTTGTCATTGTACAGATGAACAGTAATGTCGTTTTAAATACAAATAACTACATTCTCTTTTATTTTTAGTTTACTTGTCACTTTGTTGCACCAAAACTAGAGAGTATAGGTTCATACATGATACTCTGAACCAGTGCAGGCTTGATGTAAGCTGTGATCTACAGTTGTCATGGCAGTTTGGGAATACAAAGCTGGTTCACAATGAGGACCTGGAAAAAAATTTTACTACTAAGAGGTAAGTTACTATGACTTAAACAAGTTTGAGATTTTGTTTTGTTTGTTTTTAATATGGAGTCTTATGCTATTTTATTTCTACCATTTCAGATTTATTTATTTTTTATTTTTATTTTTTTTAATACAGTTGTCATGGCAGTTTGGGAATACAAAGCTGGTTCACAATGAGGACCTGGAAAAAAATTTTATTACTAAGAGGTAAGTTACTATGACTTAGACAAGTTTGAGATTTTATTTTGTTTGTTTTTAATATGGAGTCTTATGCTAATTTATTTCTACCATTTGAGATTTAGTAAGTATTACTGAGAAAATAAGTACAGATCATTATTTTGTTATCTTCTCTTAGCCTTTGGTAATATTGAAAAGGTAAGTTTGAGGTCTGATTACTTAGTAAGTTTTACACGTTAATGTAGTTAGATTTCAGACATCTCCTTCTAATTTTCTAATCTTGATAAATTTTCCAGAAGCATGGATCAGCATATTTTTATTAAGCAGCCGTTTTCAAGATACCATGAACCTCCTGTGTAATACAAAAGAGCAGTTAAGATAATTAGAAAGCAATTTTTTATCTCTTGACACACCCATTGGAAACTGAGGTGATGTTTTGATTTGTGGGGGATTGGATCGGGCCTTTTCCACCTATTCCACTAGAACCACTCTTGCTGGGCTGATGCCATTGTTTCTGATGCTCAGTTGTTTAAAGTGTCCCTTCAGCTTTTGGGGAAGGCACAACACATGGTTGTTATTTTGATAAGAAAGAATAAGATCATATGCAAAGTTCTCATTGTAAACATTTTGTATTTATAAGTATTGGTGTTGTGTGAGCATAGCTTATTTTAGCATTTTCATTTTGTGAACTCACCTCCTTCCCATATTGCACTCTTTAACTTCAAACCTAACTATGGCTTGGTAGATTCATTTTGGAATGTTTTCGTTTCTTTTTTGTTGTTCTTTTAGAATCCCATTCTTCTTGACTCAAACATGCTGCCCCACTTGACGTCACTTTGGAGATTTGGAATTGGTGGGAACGACAGAATAAGTTGTGGTATATTCTTTTCCCTCTAAAAACCACAGCTTTGAGTGAGGGTAGAATGGACTGCATATGTCCTGCCGCTTCCAGATACAAAGAACAGTTTGACCAAAAAATGAATTCCTGGTATTCTTTCTTGCTTCTGGTTCTTTTAGACGTTTTAAATTATGTCCTTTCAACCAGTTATTTCTCCCTGTTAGTGTTACAGAAAAGTTAGAACAACTACTCAATGATACAGGACATGTGAGAACATTCTAAATGACCAACAAGTATAGGATTTATTGTTTTCTTTGGTATTTGCCCAATTAGACAAAAACTCATTTGTTTCCCATAGTACTTTATACTCATTTTTGTAAGACGTACTGCAATATATTGGTTTGCGTCTTGTTCCCCTAATATATTGTGAGTTTTATTTTTTTGTGTGTCCATAAAAGTGAGTCTGGCAACAAATTGGGTGCTTAAATGTCAAATTAAGTTAAACTTTTATGTCATTTTTTAAAATTCAGTGATGCTAGGAAGTACCCTTAAGGAGCCAAAAGGCACAGGTAGAAATGAAAATAAAAATAAACAGAATGGTTAGCAGAAGAGAATAATAAAATGGGAATATGAAGAGAGAAAGTATTGATAACATTGATGCCTCTGGCTTTTATTTTCATCACTCCCCTTAGAGGAAATAAGTTTATAAATCTGCAATCTCAGGAAAAGCAGGTGGCTTCAGAAAGATACCAATCTTCACTTATTATCTACTACTTGTCTACTGCTTAAGTGTAAAATCAGCAAAAACAAATAATCTAAACGTCTATGTATTTGATCATTCATTAAATATTTGAGTGCCTACTGTGTCAGATATTGTATTTGATACTCTCAAGAAAAAATTAATCAGGTTTTCTCCTCAGTCCTAAAGGGTTCACATTCTATTAGAGAAGACATATAGCTAAATATTAATATAATTTTATAATAAAGATACAGGTGTGCAGATGAAGGATTGATTATCCTTCTTGAGAGATGTTTCAAAGAGTTAAGAAACTTGAGCTGGTCTTAATGGGTAAGAGAGAAACTAAATTTAATTCCCCTTAAGTCTATTGCCCTATGTGTATCAATTTGGCTGTTTTTTGTTTTGTTTTAAGATAACTTAAACATTTCAAATTTATGTGAAAAGATATCATTTTCAACACTGTCAGTACCCAGCTCGATGCTGCAATTGAATTTGTATTTAATGTCTCAATTTATATTCCACCCCAGATGTGTAGTCTGAACTCTCCAAGGTTAATTTCATCCACTTTATCATGATTGCTTTGAAGGGTGAGCTGAACTAAAACAGTTTGGACCAGTGACGCACTGAGGAAACATTGGCTTGGAGTCTCTGGGAAAAAGAGGCCAATCTGATGTGAACAAGGAAGCATGGTTTTCTGGCTACTGGTAGCAGCATTCCTGGGATAATAATGAGATTAGTGTTAGGGTGACTCTAATGCTAAGGACAGCAGAGCAAAGAGATGAGAAAAACCTGGATTCCCTGAGTCATGGAATCAATCAATCCTGATAAAGGTTGCCTGATTTCTTGTTATGAGAAGTTAATTTATTTTTAAGCCAGTTTGAATGGGTTTCTATACTCGAAGTCATGGTATTCCAACTGGAACTGAATTTGGTACTGAGAAAGGGATACTTACAGGTAAGAGATTCTAAAATTAAGGATTTAATTCAGATGAAGAGGGCAATAAGGACCCCCACTATTCCCAGATTGGAGGTTGGTGATGCTTTCTACCTTGGGGGCAAAGACAATGTATTTCATGAGCCTGTAGATTTGAGGGAAATTGTACCAAAAACCCCAAGTTATTAGAGTGCCTTGACCATTTCCTGCTTAGACCCAAGAAAGATCATTTGTTAAAATTGTACAAAATGCAGATTTGATTTAAAAAATAAAAATTCTTTCTGTTTGTGGCCTAGCTTCACACAGTTCTGCTTCGTAAGATTAGCTTGGAGTAGAAAATTCATCTTTTACATAGTGTGAATATGGGTTTATAAGGAACGAGATTTAACAGGAGATATGTGGCAAAGCAGTAATCTGTTGCCTTAAATCTTCCCCAAATACCTCCTTTTAAATATTTTCTGCCTGGTAAATTGAACTATTATACAATAAATATATATTTTAAATGCCGTCTGGGAGGAAGAAATGGATAGTTTCAAATTGCAATCCAGTAATTGAAGGCCATTGTAGATTCAGGGCCTTGTGTGATGGGAAGATTTTAGAGGCTTGTTGCCAGGAGACAGAAATTCTTAGTCTCAGCCATTGTTTAAACAAGATCTCTTGCTATGGTTACTCGCCTTTTGAATTTTGAGAGTAAGGAATCCCACCTACTTCTTTTTACATAGATATACTTTGTGCTAAGGACCAGTTAACAGTGACCATTTGTGTATCATTCTTCTCTTTTCTGAATTTAATTGTGGTTATCCTATTTTTTCCCCCACTAGTGTATTTTGGGTGTAGATAATTTAACTGTTTTAGCCATATGTTGCCTAAATGGATATTGATTATAGGGATCTATATCCAGATCTGTTAGAAATGAAGGCACATCACTCACATCATGGACTTGGAGTTTGATGTAGTAATTATATAAGACTTTGGGTTGTTCCCTTCTTGAGAGTTGGATTCAAAGTGCTTTGTGTGGACGTGAGCATTTCTAAAAGGTTAAATGTATTAGAAGAAGGGTGTATATAAAGGGTAGCCAAGTGAGTAGACCATAATAGACTGCAGTTTTTTCCTAACAATTCTAGATCATCCAACATAATTAGTCTAAACCATTCTTTGCACCATTCCCCTTGCTTTATTGGTTTCCTGATGCACAAGCCTAGTANTCTTTTCCCTCTAAAAACCACAGCTTTGAGTGAGGGTAGAATGGACTGCATATGTCCTGCCACTTCCAGATACAAAGAATATTTTGACCAAAAAATGAATTCCTGGTATTCTTTCTTGCTTCTGGTTCTTTTACACATTTAAAATTATGTCCTTTCAACCAGTTATTTCTCCCTGTTAGTGTTACAGAAAAGTTAGAACAACTACTCAATGATACATGACATGTGAGAACATTCTAAATGACCAACAAGTATAGGATTTATTGTTTTCTTTGGTATTTGCCCAATTAGACAAAAACTCATTTGTTTCCCATAGTACTTTATACTCATTTTTGTAAGACGTACTGCAATATATTGGTTTGCGTCTTGTTCCCCTAATATATTGTGAGTTTTATTTTTTTGTGTGTCCATAAAAGTGAGTCTGGCAACAAATTGGGTGCTTAAATGTCAAATTAAGTTAAACTTTTATGTCATTTTTAAAAATCAGTGATGCTAAGAAGTACCCTTAAGGAACGTTAAGGCACAGGCAGAAATGAAGAATAAAAATAAACAGAGTGGTTAGCAGAAGAGAATAATAAAATGGGGATATGAAGAGAGAAAGTATTGATAACGTTGATGCCTCTGGTTATCATTTTCATCACTCCCCTTAGAGGAAGTAAGTTTATAGATCCGCAGTATCAGGAAAAGCAGGTGGCTCCAAAAAGATACCAGTCTCCACTTCTTATTTACTTTCTGTCTACTTCTTAAGTGTAAAATCAGCAAAAACAAATAATCTAAACATCTANATTTGTTAAAAACCGTAGAAAATGCAGATTTGAGTTAAAAAATAAAAGAGGTTGTTTCTGTTTGTGGCCTAGCTGCACACAGTTCACCTTTGTAAGATTAGCTTGAAGTAGAGAATTCCTCTTTTACATAGTGTGAATATGGATTTATAAGGAACGAGATTTAATAGGAGATAAGTATGTGTGGCAAAGCACTAATCTGTTGCCTTAAATCTTCCCNAGGTTTAATGTATTAGAAGAAGGGTGTATATAAAGGGTAGCCAAATGAGTAAACCATAATAGACTGCAGTTTTTTCCTAACAGTTCTAGATAATCTGACATAATTAGTTTAAGCCATTCTTTGCCCCATTCCCCTTACTATATTGGTTTCTTGATGCACAAGCCTAGTCAATATAGTTTCTTAGAAGACAGCATGAGACTTACTTGGAAATCCTGGAAAGTGAAGTCTCTGTCTATCCTGGTGGCTATGAGCAAGGAAGCCAGTAAGCCTAGCTGCAGCCCTCTTACGGCTAGGAGGGTAGCCAAACATGGATAAAGACAAAACTATAGACAGTAGAGTGGAGAGTCGGGAATAAAAATGTGTTACTATTATCATTGAAGGACTGAG
>NW_007740236.1:15894-16667 GCF_000696425.1 Galeopterus variegatus | reverse complement strand
TTCATTATGTTTTACATCAAAAGATGGGAAAACATTTCTCAAAAATTATTAAGTCTTATGTCTTAAAAAATATTCAAGATAATATGAATATCTTTTTAGCATGGAATGTGATGTTTATTAGTGTCTCTTGGTAATAAAGCACCTTGCAAATGGTAGATCTTTATAGTATCTGATTACATGTTGTTATACACACAAAAGGCTATTCAGGTCCATTNTAGTTAAATTCTGCCAACAAGGAAAGGGAATCTCCCCTAGGACCTCAAAAGGAAACACAGTTCAGATCAGATGACGCCTTGATTTTAGCCCCATGAGACCCATGTTAGACTTAATACCTGCATGACTGTAAGGTAATAAGTATATGCTATTTATTTATTTATTTATTTGTCCTTTTCGTGACCGGTAAGGGGATTGCAACCCTTGGCTTGGTGTCGGCTGCACCGCACTTAGCCAGTGAGCGGACCGGTCCGGCCAGTCCTATATAGGATCCGAACCCATGGCGGGAGCGTNTAGAAAGAGCTTGCAGATATGACTGAGATCACAGACCTTGAGATGGGTGATTATTCTGGGTATCTGTGTGGACCCTGTTTAACCACATAAGCTTTTATAAATAGAAGAGGGAGGCAGAAGAGTGGATCAGAGAGAGGAGATGAAAGAAAGATTTGAGAGGAACTCAAACTGCCTTTGCAGATGGAAGAAGGGGATTATGAGCAAAGGGATGTGGGTAACTTCTAGAAGCTGAGAGGACCCTCAGCTAACAGCCAGCAAGGAAATGG
>NW_007740236.1:13184-14088 GCF_000696425.1 Galeopterus variegatus | reverse complement strand
GCACAGTTAATTAAAATTTCATGTTCTTCAGAGAGAGATACAGGATTCCAATTCTGTTTCTACCTTCACTCCATAATTGTGCTATGTTAATTTCTATAACTTTTCTATCAATATAAGTTTTCGTATCTAAGTCTTTTACATTTATTTACTTAATATTTAATGAAATGGTAAATTAAAAAATAGCCTTCTGCTATATGAGGACACAGTGAGAAGGTGCTATGAGGAACAGGCACTCAAGAGAACGATGCCTTGATTTTGGACTTCNTTTTAGCATGGAATGTGATGTTTATTAGTGTCTCTTGGTAATAGAGCACCTTGCAAATGCTAGATCTTTATATTATCTGATTGTATGTTGTTATACACACAAAAGGCTATTCAGGTCCATTTTACCTATTGCCTCTGAAATGGAAATCTTGAGACTCAGAGCTTCTCTCATTTAACGTTGTGACATAGATCCTGGTGTCTGATGAATGTTGCAAAGCCAACCTTTTACACAACTTTTTAGAGCCAGAAATAGTTCTAAAAGCTAATTTTTAATTGGTCGTTTTTATTATCTAAATCATATTTAAGCCGGAGTTTTTTATCAGTATTATTACCAATACAAAACTCATGGGAATATTTTCTACTTTAATCTACAGTGGTTTTTGTAGCCCTGAGTCAGACTTTTATGAAGTTATATATTTTTTCATTCCATGGAATCCCTTTGGATGATAGAGTGTTTAGCCAGCGAAGTAACTAGGTATAAAACAAAGAATGTGGCCCAAAATGTCAGTGGTGCCACTGTTGAAAAACCCTGCTGTCTAGGACTTAATGTTATACATCTTAATTTTTCACAATGTATTTTCAAAAAATGTTATGTTTATGTGCAGTGTAAGAACCTTACGACAGCAGTATACTTCGATGC
>NW_007740236.1:10943-11250 GCF_000696425.1 Galeopterus variegatus | reverse complement strand
GACAAAATGCATGTAAAACTTTAGATTTTGTACTGGATACATTAGCAGCATTCAAGAAATGTTAGCTGTTACTATCACTGGCCTGTGCAACATGTGGTTCATAAATCCTGAATAAGTAATCTTGAATTCATTCCTCAGCCTAACTTATCATCATTGTGTAGTGACACCTCTGAATATCGAATATCATCAACATGTTTCTTACTCTCTAACTATGGTAATCTGAAATATTTATCTTCTTGAAAATTGTGTTGGTATTGTTATTTAAATATACACATTATTTGTTTTGCTTTAGATCAGAGATGCGTGA
>NW_007740236.1:8345-9055 GCF_000696425.1 Galeopterus variegatus | reverse complement strand
TAAAATGCACATGACAAAATCTACTATCTTACCAGTGTCTAAGTGTACAGTTCATTGGATTGAGTACATTTATATTGTTGTGCGGTCATCAACACCATCCATCTCTAGAACTCTTTTCATCTTGCAAACTGAAACTCTATATGCATTAAACAATAACCACCCTTCTCTCCAGCCCCTGGCAGCCACCATCCTACTTCCTGTCTCTATGATTTTGACTACTCTAATTACCTCATGTAAGTGGAATCATACAGTATTTGTCTTTTTGTAACTTGCTTATTTCACTTAGCATAATTCTGTATTCATCCATGTTGTAGAATATGAATATTATTCCATTGAACGTGCATACCACATTTTGCTTATCCATTTATCTGTCAGTGGATACTAGGGAGGCTTCCACGTTTTGACCATTGTAAATAATGCTGCTTTGAATATGGGTATATACCAAGACTACCATATATCTCTGGGAGACCCTGCATTTAATTCTTTTTAATATACCCAGAAGAGGAATTGCTGGATCATATGGTAGTTCTATTTTAAAACTTTTAAGGAAGTGCCATATATGTTTTTCCACAGCGCCATACGATTTTACATTTCCACCAAGTGTGCGCAGGGGTTTTAATTTCTCCACATCCTTACCAATGATTGTTTTTATTGTTTTTTAATGCTGGCCTCTCAGAATCAGTTAGAGAGTACTCCTCCCTCTTAAATTC
>NW_007740236.1:5972-6544 GCF_000696425.1 Galeopterus variegatus | reverse complement strand
TTCTTTGTTCTTGTTACCGTTTTTGATTTAAAGTTTGTTTTATCTTGCTCTCTTTCACTTACTATTTTACATCCTTTCACTTTCAGCCTATTTGTGTCTTTGGATCTAAAGCGAGTCTCTTACCATGTTTTATTACTCCTTCTGCCAATCTCTGTCTTTTGATTGGAGAGTTTAATCCATTTCCATTAAAAGTAATTACTATTATGGAAGGACTTCTATTTTTTTGCTACTTGTTTCCAATATACTTTATAGCATTTTGTCTCTCATTTCCAGTAATGCATCTTCTTTTGTGTTTAATTATTTTGTAGTGAAGGATTTAAATTCCCTTCTCATTTCCTTTTGTTTATATTCTTCAGCCATTTTCTTTGTGGTTACCATGGGGATTACATTTAACATCCTAAAGTCGTAACAGTCAAATTTGAGTTTATGCTGACTTAACTTCAACAACATATAAAAACTCTACCCTTTTAACAGCTCTGCCCCCACTTTCAGTTGTTGATGTCACAAAATTACATCTTTACACATTGTGTCCAAATACATATACTAATGATTTTTTTAATATGTCAGTCTCT
>NW_007740236.1:3677-3910 GCF_000696425.1 Galeopterus variegatus | reverse complement strand
TAGGTCTTTTTCAGGGACAGTTTCTGTTGGTTTATTTTTTTCCCTTGAATGGGCCATAATTCTGCCAGTGCAATTATTGTCTACGTGGGGAGACAGATTTCTGGAGCTTTGTACTCCACCATCTTCCCAGAATCAACCTCTGAACTACTTTTGCAACCTTTCTGAAAATCTAAAACTATTCAAAATTGAAAAAAATAAATCCCATAGTAGAATCTCAAGCTTCAACAGACACA
>NW_007740236.1:0-345 GCF_000696425.1 Galeopterus variegatus | reverse complement strand
ATTTTGACTGCCACATGTCAAGAAGTATACCTTCTCTGAAAGATACCATTGAGCTACAAGCCTATGGTTCAGTGGTATGTTAACATTATGGTTGATTTGATTACTTGAAAATCACGTGCTTTATATTCTATGATACAAGACTTAAGACCACTTCCCAAAATATTAAATGAAAATCTCTTAATTTATTTAATATAATATGGCATTTTATAAACAAACAGTGAAAGCCGTTTTAATATTTGTGGTCTGGGAATGTTAGTAAAGAAGGTTCCACATTTACATTTAACATTGTTCAAAGTAGAGTGGCAGCTTTTATTTAGATGTTCCATAGATTAACTTCTAACTTGC
>NW_007740235.1:29662-31247 GCF_000696425.1 Galeopterus variegatus | reverse complement strand
TTTTTTTCTTTCAAATTAGAGCACTTTTCCTTCCTTTGAAGTATTTCAACCATTCTTCTCTACAAAATCAGCAACTCTTACATAAAACCTTTTTCAATTTGCTACCAACATGACACAAACTCATTGTTGGAGCATAACATAATGTTCTTTGTGCAAGAGTAGATTTGATTTCTCAGAAGTAAATGGATAAAAATATGGAATGGGGTTAATCATTTTCTGAAGATTTTTTCACTTTTACGTCTATTTTCTTCTTTTTTCAATATACAGTAGATGACAGAAAGCAAATTACGTTCATATATTTTACACTCATTATTGGTTTTACACTGGAAAACTTCCCAGAAAATCAAAACAAGAATAGTCTGTCAATTAATTCAGGAGATAATGATATATTGAATACACTAAACTCCTCTATGAGGACCTAAGTTCATTGCTGAGGTTCTCTTCTCTTCTATTCTCTCTCCTTCCCCTTTCTTCCCTTCACTTCTGTTGTCTTCTCTTTCCCTATCTCTTCTTTTAATATTCAAAAATCTCTGAGAATAAAGCCTTTGAAATCTCAGGCTATGTCTGAATTTTGGCACCTTTATCTGATGGAAAAGACCTGTACTTCACTGCAGCATCCCTAAGACTGGATGACAGCACTGAGGGATTGTGGAACAATTAAAAACTTTTAATATTGTTAAAGTATTTACTTTTAACAGTATTAAAATACTTTTAATTTTCAGTTAATTAATATCCAGAAATTGTCCCTATATAATATTTCTATTCTCACTCTGTGAGCCTACTAGAATGTAATTTCAAATGACACAGACATGGGCTTCAGATCAACAGCCCTGAGGGGTAAAACCCAACATGGAAAGTCTTATACAAATTTATTTTAACACAAAGCTTGCTCCAAAGAGCTAAATCCTCAGGTAAGAGCAAATCAGCAATAAGTGCACCATTTTACTTTAACTTGAAAGTGCTTTATAAGGGGATGAAGCCAAGCAGGAAAAGAAAAAGGAAATAGAAAATTTAAGTGGGTGGAATTGTCCCTGAGAATTGTGGTCTCATGTGAAGTTCTCACATAGATAACACTCTAAATATGCACAGCTTATTTGGGCAGTGGATGTTAAGCCTTCAGATGTGTTTTGAGGCAGACTTTAAAATAACTGTGTTTACCATGTTTAAAGCATTAAATGACAAGCTGGAATTTATCACAAGAAATATAATACTATAAAAGTGAAATAACTGATGTGAAAAAGAACAAAACAGATCTTGTAGATGTTCAGAATACAAT
Organism: Galeopterus variegatus; assembly: GCF_000696425.1. Classification (NCBI taxonomy): domain Eukaryota; kingdom Metazoa; phylum Chordata; class Mammalia; order Dermoptera; family Cynocephalidae; genus Galeopterus; species Galeopterus variegatus. The sequence goes on along the minus strand of NW_007740235.1, from coordinate 29,971 downwards.
AATCAAAATTAAAAACCTTGAAGTTCATATTTGGAAGTAAACTAGGAAAGCAGATTGGACACAGAGTAGAAAAATTAACAAACTAGAAGATTATGTTAAATTACTCAGAATGTGGCACAGAAAGAAAATGAATGAAAAACATACAAAAAAATAAAAAAACAAATGGAATACACAGGGAGGATCCACTACATATTTGATATGAATTTTATATATAAATTTTATATATTTTCTATGAATTTTAGAAAAAGAATTCAGAGCTTATTAATTTTTGAGATAACAACTCAGGACTTGTAAGTTTTAATGAATGAT
>NW_007740235.1:13625-29281 GCF_000696425.1 Galeopterus variegatus | reverse complement strand
AAACAAATGGAATACACAGGGAGGATCCACTACATATTTGATATGAATTTTATATATAAATTTTATATATTTTCTATGAATTTTAGAAAAAGAATTCAGAGCTTATTAATTTTTGAGATAACAACTCAGGACTTGTAAGTTTTAATGAATGATATCAAGTTGGAATTAATGCTTAAAATACTCCTTTTGAGAAGGCTTTTTAATGAAAACTTCATACCATTTTCAGAATTTTGTGCTCTAATAGCATCCAAAGTTTACTATTAATACAGTGTTTATTTCAATTTTTATAATAATCTATTTATTTTCTTTCTTTTCTTCTTAGATTTTGAATTCAATGAAGGTAAGACACTTGTTTCTATTTCTTGTTGCAAACATCAGATCACCAAGCAAGCATTAAGATAATATTTGTATACTGAATTAATAGACTCCCTCCTGAGAACTAGAGCTCTGCAGTATGAGTATGCCCAATAAAATGATTGCCTTAGTGTTTTTGAACAATCTTGTCTTACTTTATCAGAACCATAATCTCTCATAATGTTGCTTGCTTGATAGGTTCCTTTCTTAATTCATAAATTTGTTCAAAATTGTCTATCAGATGCCTACTATATGCAATGCGTTGTTCTAGATATTGGGACTATATTTATGACCAAATAAGATGCCTTCCTATATGTCATTAAATATGTAATGTGTGGCAGATAATACAAATGTAAGCAAACAAACAAAATGATTTCAGAGAATGATGAATTCTGTGAAAGAACTAAGCAGGGATATGATATGGAGGCAGTGGGTACCCTAATAAAATATGTTCGGTAAGTCTAAAGTATGAGTTATAGAGAAAGACAGAGAAAGAAAAAATGGTTTTCCTTATATCATTTTCATAACAAATGGCTATTAAAATAAGCCATGAAAGGATATATCTCTGTTGTAGGCAATCTTTGCAGAAAATATATATTGTCTCAATGCATTAACTCATAAAATTTAGATTAAATAGTCAATATATCAATTTCTTATTTTAAAATAAGTACTCAAATCTATTTCAGAATTTCACTAGTTAAGTAAAAATGGCATTTTAAAAAATGAGTAATTTCTTACCAATGCAGAGTGAAGATACAGACCTAGTACCTACCTGGATGTGAGCCGACTAATTAAGTGCCTTGCTTCTGTTGTCTTATTAGTTTTACCTGGTGTGGTTTGAATGTCCTCCCAAGCTCATGTTGGAACTGAATCCCCAATATGATGGTGGAAGGTGGGGTTTTTAAGAGGTGACTGAATCATGAGGACTGTGCTCTCAGGAATGGATCGATCCATTCATGGAGTAATGGGTTGATGGCTGAATGAGTTATCACAGGCATGGTTCTGACGGCTTTATAAGGAGAACAAGCGAGCAGTTAGCTCTCTTGCTCATGCCATCCTCTCCATGTGATCCCTGCATCTCCACGGGACCCTGTAGACAGTTCCCAGCTGGTGAAGGCCCTCACCAAGTGCGCCCCCCGGACCCTGTAATTTCCAGTCTCCAAAAATGGAAGAAATACATTTCATTTATTTATAAATTACCCATATTCAGGTATTCTGTTATAAGTAACAGTAAATGAGCCAATACATGACCTATCTTGTATTTTTATTCAGGAATAAAATTCTCTTCCCTTTAATATCGTTTTTTCTACACTTTAGAGACATGAGAGTGAAACTCCTCCATTGTAATCACTCTGGCAAAAATAGAAGAAATTATTATGTCATCTTTCATACAGATTACCTTGACTTCTAGGCTTCAACTTCTCAAGGAGTTAGGAGCACTACTGATTTCTCCTTAATGTTTCTTTCCAGAAGATTGTCAAGTGTCAAATGCTTGAGGAATGCTGCTACAATTCTAGATGAATCAGCGCCCTTGTTTTTTTCTTGTTTTCACATTTTAGTGCTGGGGAAGAAGGAATCATTCGCCTATAACACATATTTAGTAGTTGCCAGCTCTGATAAATACGTTGATGAAAAGCACATTGGTGATATGAGGGAGATTTGTACATTTATATAAATTGCCACTTTAAAATAGTCTTTGAATTGTTCTGTTGCTCTGCTTGTCTCCTATTATAAGGTGAAATGAGGTTGATTCATTTGAATAGAACTGTGGTAAGTTATGGTGTGATGAACATTGTTAGGTGTCAAGTTGACTAAGTTAAGGAATACCTAGAAACCTGGTAAAGCATTATTTTGGGGTTGGGTCTATGAGGGTATTTCCAGAAGAGATGAGCATGTACGCCTGAGTGGATTTGGTGGGAAAGATCCACCCTAAGTATGAGCAAACACCATCCATTCCACTACTAGCCCAAAGAGCACAAAAACAGAGGATAAGATAAATTTCTCACTCTATCTGCTGGACCTGGAAAAAATTCTTCTCTCTTGTCTGTGGACATCAGAACTCAAGACACTTCAGCCTTTGAGTTCTGGCACTTACACCAGAAGCACCTCTGGTTTTCAGGCCTTTGGCCTAGGACTGAGAATCTCACCATTGGCTTCCCTCATTCTGAGGCTTCTGGACTTGGACTGAGCCAAGCTACCAGCATCCAGTTCACAGATATCCTTTTGCAGGACTTCTCAGAGTTAATAATCATGTGAGCCAATTCCCATAATAAATCTCCTCTCATATATGTATATACACATACTATTTGTTGTGTCTCTCTGTGTAACTCTGAATAATACATATAGAGTAAAAATTATGTCGTCATTGATGTAGAACATCATAGGAATTGCAATGTACTGTTAAAATATTTTTTCATGTTGAAGGAAAATTTAGATGACTTTCTATGTACACTGCTTGCCATAATTGCATTTAGTATTAAAATGGTAGAAAGAAGGTTGTCTGTAATTCTTAGATTTCTAGTACACTCTAGCTCAATTCTATTTGAATAGAGGACACTTATTTGAAAAGCAAATGTAATATGCCTTAAACCAAGCCATTTGCATCTCCAGGGTATGAAAATTGCAGCACTGTGCCAATGCCTTTGACAGAACACTTGAGCAAAGTAGAGCTAGTAATGCCATTTATACAAAGACTTTAAAACACCTTCTGTACTTTTTTATTTAATAGAAAAACAAAAGCACTTTGAAGAAACGAAAAAAAAATAATTGAAGATGAGAAAGTACTATTTGTAAGAATGAAGTAGCAGGGAATAAAATAAATACATGTAAATTCACACATTTTTTTTCCTAAATTTCAGCAAGAGTATTAGTTGCTGCAGATTGCAGGACTTAGACTTTCTAGACTTTCAAAAATATAATTAGTTCCTTTCAGAAATGGAACAAATTGGTGCATCTACTCAGTCATTGTGAAATTTTTCAGGGTTTAAAATCGAACGCTTCTCCTTGGAGAAATGGATGACTCTAGGGCTAGGGGAGGAAATATACAAGATAAGTCTGAAGCATCTTATTGTGCCAGAAAGTAAAGAAATGCTCTAAAAAAGAAAAAAAAAAGGAGAAGAAAAAATAAATGAAGCATATGTCAAAAGGACACAGGAGCAAATAGGAAGAGATCCCAAAGACCAAGGTTTAAACAACTTGAGCAAAACAAACATAGTATGGATTATAACCCCAAATATAAAATATATATACATGAGTTATTACTCATGTGCATGCATGCACACACACACACACACACACACACACACACACACACACACACACTCACTCAACAGAATAAACAAATGTGGGAGAAGGGACAAATCTCCCATGAGTAAGTGTTCCAAATAACGTTATGAGTACTCTTCCCTCACGAAAGTGGAACTTGGTTACCACTCTGTAAACACCAGCTACAGAGAGTGGCCTCCTTCCAAAGGTTCCAGTATGGAAAAGGGGGTGGGGGTGTAACTTCACTGTAGTGAACATTTACAAGTACCAATTCAGCCAAGTGACCCGATTAAACATCAACAATAATAAGACATATTGATAGCATGTCCCCTTCAAATGACTTGATGAAAACGGGATTTTAACTCCGTGGGCTTCCTTCCCCAAACCCCTAACCCCTGTATAACCATGAGAAAAAAATATACAAATTCCATTGGAGGAATATCCTACAAAATACTTGACCAATAGTCTTCAAAATTGTCAATGTCACCAAAACCAAGGCAATTCTGAGAAACTGTCACAGCCCAGAAGAGCCTAAAGAACATGACAACTAAATTTCATGTGTTATCTTAGATTGGACCATGGAAAAGAAAAAGGGCATTAGGTAAAATCTAAGAAAACCCGTATAAAGTATATAGTTAATAATAAAGTATCAATTTTAGTTCACTAATTGTGAGAAATGCCTCAGAGCAAAGTAATATGCTAATAATGGAGGGACCTTCCTGTGGGGCATACAGAAACTCTGTACTATGTTGGCAGCTTTTATATAAATCTACAACTAGTGTAAAATAAAAATCTACCTTAAATTTATACAAAAATACTTGGACCTTGGAATTTTCCACTGGTTTATTCCCAGAGAAAATAATTACATTATCTTTTCTACTAAAGAAAATCTTACAGATTGTTCAGAATGCACCCAAACTTCTTTAAACTATGCCCTTTTCTGAATTAGACAAATCAGAATGACAGATATTTTTCTTAAAGCACATAAATAATTAGTTTTTGTTAGAAATATATTTAGATAGACATTAAGAATAGTTATTTTGACTCCACTATGTACTTAGAACACTTCGTCCTCTCCCAACTTTATAAGTTATAAATGATGAAAACAATTGCATGTATTTATGGTGTATATTATAATGTTTTGATATATGTACACATTGTGAAATGATTAAATCAAGCTAAATAACATGATCATCACCTCACTTACTTATTTGTGGTGAGAACATTTAACATCTGCTCTTAGCGATTTTCATGAACATCATACACTGTTAGTAAATATAGTCACCAAGCTGTATAATAGATCTCTAGAACTGCAACTTTGTACCTTTTGACAAATATTCCCCTCCATCACCTCAATCTCTAGGAACCGCCATTCTCCTCTTTGCTTCTATGAGTTTAACTTCCTTAGATTCTACATATAAGTGAGATCTTGCAATATTTCTCTTTCTGTGCCTGGCTTATTTTACTTAGCATAATGTCTTCCAATTTAATTTATGTTGTTGCAAATGACAGGATATTCTTGTTTTAAAGCTGAATGGCATTCCATTGTATGCATGTATATTTTCTTTATCTATTCATCTTTCCATGGACAGGTAGGTTGTTGGGAAAACAGAATAATTTGATCAGGCCCCTTCACCTTAGGCCCGGTTGGGGGTGGTGCAGCACATTCTTTGTAAATAAGTTGTGCATGTGTGGAGTTAGTGCTCCTGTGCAGTGGCAGGGCTTGGCTGGCATTGACTGCCTTGAGCATTCACCCCACGCAGCCATGCTCTCCAACTACAGCTTCCAAGGACCTTTTTGCCAGTTACCTAGTTCATACACCTGTGTCTGGAGACCCAGCCTGGCATGTGAAAGGTTTGTGACCCAGTCTGGACAATGGGCTTGAGGGGTCTTTGAGCTCCCGACCCAGCCATAGCTTGACAGTTGGCCCAGTTGACAGGATTGCAGGCAGGTAAAAGAGCTCAATATATGTTAATCTCATATCTTGGCAATTGTGAATAATGCTACAATGGACATGGTAATGTAGATATATCTTCAAGATACTGATTTCATTTCCTTTGGATATGTACCCAGAAGTGGGATGGTTGTATCATATGGTAGTTCTATTTTTAATACTTTAAGGATACTCATACTGTAATTCAAAATGGCTATGCTAATTTACATTCCCATCAACAGTGTACAAGTTTTCCCTTTTCTTCTCATCCTTACTAAAATTTAACTTTTATCTTTTTTTGATAATAGCCATTCTAACAAATATAAGATAATACCTTTGTGGGTTTAATTTACATTTCCCTGATGATTAATGGTGTAAAGAATTTTTTTCAGGCACCTATTGATCATCTGTATGTCTTTTTGTGAGAAGTGGCTCCCATTTTAAAATTGAAATATTCATTTTCCTGTTATTATTTGAGTTCTTTATATGTTTTGGATATTGGACATTATTGAATATATACTTTGTAGACATATTCTCTCATTACATAGGTTATTGCTTCACTCTGTTAATTGTTTCCTTTGCTGTGTAGAAGCTTTTTAACTCGATTCAATCCCATTTGTCTATTTTTGCTTTTGTTGCCTATATTTTGGGGGTCATATCCAAAAATTTTATTGCACAGACCAATGTCAAAAAGCTTTTCCCCTACATATTCTCAGTAGTTTTAAAGTTACGGGTTTTATTTTAAGCCTTTAATTCACTTTCAATTGATTTTTGCATATAATGAGAGATAGTGGTCCAGGTTCATTCTTCTGCATGTGGCTATTCAGTTTTCCCAACACAGAGACTGTCCTTTCCCCATTGCATGATCTTAGCACCCTTGTCAAAGATGAGCTGACCATAAATATGTGTGTGTGGCATGGCATAAATGAGTGGGTTTATTTCTGAGTTATCTATTCTCTTTCATTTGTTTATATGATTTTTTAAATGCCTGTACAATACTGTCTTGATTACTATGTCTCTGTAATATATTTTGAAATCAGGTGGTAATAATTCCTTCAACTTTGTTCTTTTTGCTTAGTATTACCTTGGCTCTTCAGGTCTTTTGTTGTTCCATATAAATTTTAGGATTTTTTTTCTATTGCTATGAAAAATGGCATTTAAACTTTGATAGGAGTTGCATTGATTCAGTAGACAGCTTTTGGTACTACAGACATTTTAACAATATCAATTCCTCCAATTCATAAAAATGAAAAATCTTTTCATTTATTTGTGTCTTCTTAAATTTCTTTCATCAGGCAACCTCTTCTTAGTGTATGGAAATACTACTGATTTTTGTATGATGATTTTATATCCTGTAACTTTTCTGAATCTGTTTATTAGTTCTAACACTTTTTTGGTGAAGTCTTTAGGGTCTTCTATATATAAGATTATGTCATCTGCAAGAAAAGACAACTTTTTCCTTTCTAATTTAGTGGCCTATTATTTCTTTCTCCTGCTTGATTGCTCTGGCTAGGACTTCTAGTATTGAATAGATATGGTGATAATGGGCATCCTCATCTTGTCTCTAATCTTAGAGAAAAAGCTTTCAGCTTTTCACCACTGAGTATAATGTTAGCTGTGGTTTTGTCATATATGCCCTTTATTATGTTGAATTACATTCCTTTTACACCTAATTTTTAAACAATTTCTATTATGAATGAATGTTGCATTTTGTCAAGTGCTGTATCTACACCCATTTAGATGACAATGTGGTTTTTATCTTCCGTCCTGTTAATGTGGTTTATCAAAACTATTTATTTGCATATTCTTTCAATGTGTCTTCTTTTACTGATGACAGAATGCTTAAAACTGGGTAATTTATAAGAAAACAAAATTTATTTCTTACACTTTTGGAGGTTGGGATGTCCATGATCCAAGTGGTATATCTGGTAAAGGCCTCCTACTTGATGGGGCCTCCCTACAAAGTCCCATAACAATGTGGGGTAAGAATGGCAGGAGCTCTCTAATGTGTTCACTTGCTGTCCTTATAAAGTTGTCATTGTTTCTCTTGTGACAACCCACTAAACAATTAACCTATTACTCCATGAATGAATATGAGAGCATGGTGCTCACAACCTAATTACCTCTTAAAGGTCCCACCATCATCAGATTTCCCACCCTCTTAACACTGTGGAGTGGAGAACAAGCTTTAGTGAATTTGGGGGTGGGGGGAGAGGGAGCATATTCAATTCACTGCATATACATTGAGCCATCTTTGCATTCCAGGGATAAATTCTACGAGAACATCATGCATAACCATTTTCATGTGCTGTTAAATGGTTTGCTAGCATATTGTGCAGGATTTTAGAGTCAATGTCTATCAGGGATTTGGGCCTGTAATTTTCTTTTCTTTCAGTATTCTTATTTGGCTTTGGTATCAGGGTAATGGTGTCCTTATAAAATTAGTACATAGTTTTTTCTCCTCTTCCATTGCCTGGAAGAGTTTGAGAGGAACTGGCATTTATTCATCTGTAAATGTTTGGTAGAATTCACCAGGACATCAAGAAGACATCAGGTCGTTGACTTTTCTTCATTAGAACATTTTTGGTTACTGATTCAATCTCCTTACTCATTATTGATCTGTTTGGATTTACTATTTCTTCATGGTTCAGTCTTAGTAGGTTGTGGTGTGTAGAAATGCATCTATTTCTCCAAGTTTATCCAGTTTTTTGTCATATAATTATTCAGAATAGTCTTAGGGCTCTCTGTCTTTCTGTGGTATTGGTGGTAATAACTTCTCCTTTATTTATAATCTTATTTACTTATGCCTTTGCTCTTCTTTCTTATTTTAGCAAAAGGACTGTTAATTTTGTTTTTTTCATTAATGAATTGATTATAATTTATATTCTTTATTATTTTTCTGTTCTCTCTTTCATTTCTTTCTGCTCTGATCTTTACTGTTTTCTACTTTCTGCAAACTTTGGGTTTAGTTTGTTTTTCTGTTCTGCTACCTTGATGTGTAAAGTTAGGTTGTTTGAGATCTATCTTTTTTTTCTTAAAATAGGCATTTATTGCTATACATTTCCCTCTTAGAACTACTTTTGCTGCAATACAGAAGTTTTATAGTATGTTGTGTTTTCATTTTTACTTGTCTCAAGACATTTTTTTTTCATTTTCCTTTGGAATCTTCTTTGATCCATTAGTTGTTCTGGAGTGTGTTTAAATTCCATATATTTATGAATTTTTCAATTTTCCTCTTGTTATAAATTTCTGGTTTTGAACGATTGTGATCAGAAAAGATACTTGATATGATTTTAATTTTCTTAAATTTGTTAAGACTCAATTTGTGGCCTAATATATGAAATGTCCTGGAGAATGTTCTGTATGCTCTTAAGAAGAATGTATATTATGCGCTATTGCATAGAATGTTCTATATTTGTCTGTTAGCTCCATTTGATCTATAGTATTGAAGTTTGCCCTTTCCTTGTTGATTTTTACTCTAAAAGATCTACCCACTGTTGAAAGCAGGGTATGAAGTCCCCTAGTATTATTGTGTTGTTTCTATTTCTCCATTCAATTATGTTCATGTTTGCTTTATATATTTAGGTGCTCAAATGTTGGTTGCGTACATATTTACAATTGTCAGTCACCTTGATAAATTGACCCCTTTATCACTATATACTGACCTTCTTTGTTTCTTGTGAATTTCATGACATAAAGTTTACTTTGTCTATTATAAGAATACCTAACCCTGCTCTGTTGTGTTTACCATTTGTATGAAATAACATTTTAATCCCTTCACTTTCAGCCTATGTGTGTCTTCAAAGCTAAAATTAGTCTGTTGTAGGCACCAGATAGTTGGATCTTTGTTTTTTATCCATTTGGCCACTCTATGTCTTCTGACTATAAAAATCAATCCATTTGCATCTAAGGTAACTATAAACAAAAAAAAAGAACTTGCTACTATCATTTTATTAATTGCTATCTGAATGCTTTTTTTGCAGTTTCTTTGTTCTATTCTTAATTTATTGCTGTTTTTCTTTTTTATTCGATAATTGTTTTGTAGTGGCATGCTTTGATTAATTTATCTTTATTTTTCATATATATGAGGGTCTTCAAAAACTACATGGAAATATTTGTATTATCTTTCAATTCTATTTTTCTGCTAACTTTTTTTTTTTTAAAGATGAATGGTAAGAGAATTTTAACCCTTGACTTGGTGTTGTCAGCACCACACTCTCTCAAGGGAGCTAATAGGCCATCCCTATATAGGGATCCAAACCTGTGGCCTTAGTTTTATCTGCACCACACTCTCCAAAGTGAGCCACGGGCCGGCCCCTTTCTGCTAACTTTTTAAAGTGACTTCATACATATTCTCTTTGTAGTTCTCATGAGGTTTACATAAAATATCTTAGAGTTAAAACAGTATATTTTAAGCTGTTAAGCTATTTAACTTCTGCTGAATAAGTCCTTCTTCCCCTATACTTTATATTTACTGATCTCATAATTTACATTTTTTATACATCATGTATCCATTAAAAAATTATTGTAGCTTATTATTTTTAATACTTTTGTTATTTTTTAACTTTTCTGTGAGCTTTAAATATCATTTATGCATCACCATCATAGTATTACAGTATTCTCAAGTTGAGTATACTCTCCCCTTTACTAGTGAGTTTCATACTTTCATATACTTTCATGTTGTTAGCTTTCTTTCATTTTGAATTGAAGAGCTCCATTTAGCATTTATTGTAAGGCAGGTCTAGTAGTGATCAAGCTCCAGAGTAGCTTTTGTTTGTCTGAAAGTGTCCTTATCTCTCTGTCATTTCTGAAGAACAGCCTTGCTGTGTGCTATGGATTGAATTTTGTCCTCCAAAGTCCAGGAAGTAGAAACTTAACCCCCACCATGACAGCATTAAGGGGGTGGGAAATCCTATATGGTAATTGAAATGTGGTGCCTTAAAGAGGTGATTAGATTGTGAGGATCATGACATAGTGAATGGATTAATCCATTTGATGGCTTAATAGTGGTCATAGGCATGGTTCTGAAAGCTTTAAGAGAAGAGCAAGTGAGGAGTGACATCACTAGAATCACCACCAGAGAAGGTCTTCACTGTAAGTGCTCCCTGGACTTTGGAATTTCCAGACTCTAAACTATAATCAACAAATAATTTTCCTTTACAAATTACCCAGTTTCAGGTATTTTTGTTATGTGCAACAGAAATGGGCTAATATACTTTGTATAGTATTCCTGGATGTCAGGTTTTTCTTTGTTTGTTTTTTCAGCACTTGAATATATCACCCCACTCTCTTCTTCAAGTATTCTGCTGATAAATCCATTAACAATCATATGGAAGTTCCCTTGTACGTGATGAGGTGCTTTTCTGCAGATGCTTTCAAAATTTTCTCTTTGTTTTTGTCCATTGGGAATTTGAGTATAAGGTGTCTCAATGAAGATCTCTCTATATTTAATCCATTTGGGATTTTTTGGGCTTTCTTAATTTCAATGTTTATATCCCTCTCTAGTTTCAGGAAGTTTCTGTCATTATTTTTTATATATAGACTTAACTTCCCTTTTTCTTTCTCTGCTCTTTCTGAGAAACCTATAATGCATACATTGATTAGCTTGATGGCTGCTATGATTTGACTGTGTCTCTTTGAAATCATGTCTCTTAATCCTCAATGCAACAGTGTTGGGAAGTGGGTCTTAATGGGAGGTGTTTAGGTCATGAGGGCTCCAACCTTATGAGGTGATTAATGCTGATTATAAAAAGAACTTGAGGCTGCAAGTGTGATCTCTTGCTCTCTCTTACCCTCTCTTGCTCTTTTGCTTTCAACCATGGGCTGACACAGCAAGAAGTCGTTCACCAGAAGCACCAGATGCTATTGCCTTCATATTGGAGTTCTCAGCCTCCAGAAAAATAAAGAAATACATTTCTGTTCATTATTAATTACCCAGTCTGTGATATTCTGTTATAGCTACACAAAATGGACTAAGACAACAGTGACCTATAAGTCTCATAATCTTTCCTTACTTTTATTCACTCTTTAATTTTTCCCACTGACTATAATTTCAATAATGTCTTCATGCTGATACTTTCTTATGCTTGTCATCCATGTCTGCTGTTGAAGCTGTCTATGAAATTTTTTGGTTTAGTCATTGTGTTCTTTAGCTTCAGAATTTCTATTTAGTTCTTTTATGATTTATATCTCTGTTGAGCTCTCATTTTCTTCTTGTATTTTTTTTTCCCACTGATTTTGTTTAGTTGTCTTTCTGTGTATTTATGTAGCTCATCAAGCTTCTTTAAGATGTTTATCTTGAATTCTTTGTTAGAGTGCCCATTGATCTCCTTTATTTAGGGTTGGTAACTGGACATTATTATTATTATTATTATTATTATTATTATTATTTTGTCATACCTTTTTCCTGATTATGATCCTTTTGGCCTTGAGATAGTATCCTTACATATGAAAGAGTAAGTACATATTCTATTCTGTGTAGACTGGCTTTGGCACAGAAAACTCTTCACCAATCAGTCTCTTCAGATACTCTAGATGGGCCATCTGGTAGGGTCCATAGACATGCTTGCTGCTAGAGTTCTTGGGAAGTATTGCCTGATGCCTGCATCATCACATAGGCTGGCCCATCACCTGGTTCACATTGTCTGGCATGGTTTCTGTGTATGTGGGGTCAGCCTGAAGCCTGGGTCCACAGGCACTGACCTGGTGCCAGAGGTCACTGAGTTGGGCCTGTTGACTGGATCTGAAGGAGGTTGCCATGGACCCTGGTTCCACAGTAACATAGTGCTGGCATATAGTGCTGGCACAGGCCTTGAGTCTGAATCTTCAAGCACTGGCCTGACTTTGAAATAGGCCTGGTGCCTGAGTCTATAGGGATAGGACAGCAGCCTGAGTTTATAAGAGCTGGCCTTGTACTAAGGCAGGTCTGGACTTTAGTCTGGGGAGGGGGGTAGCTTGCCTGGGTTCTGGGTCTGTAGGGATGGTCCTAGAGCTTGGATCCATGAGAGTTGGCCTATCATTGGAGTCTACTGGGGTGGGCTTAGACCCTGCATCCACTGGAGTCTATGTCTCTAGAGGCCAGTCTGAAGTTGTGTCTGTGAGTGCTGATCTGGTACCTGGGGCCTTAGGGGCCTGCCAGGATCCTGGGTCTGTGGATTCTGGCCTGGAGGATATGTCCATGTCCACAACCTGAAGTGTGGTGCCACAAGGGCCATCCCAGCATTGCTGGGTACCTGGCACTGAGTTTCCCAGGGGTTGGCCTATCTCTGAGGTCCACAGCAAAGTCAGGTGCTCACTTTATTCTCCTCCCTCCACTTGGTGGGTAGCTCTTTTCACATTGTGCTGCCTGGACATAGGTAAAATAAAACTGCCCTTCCTACCTTCATGAATGTGTCTTTTCTTATTTCTGCATTATGCTCAGGTGCTGTAATCTCTCACTTGAATTCCTTAGCTCTTGTTAAGGTATTTTTGTGCATGAATAGTTGTTCAGATTGATACTCCTGTGGGAGGACAAGCACTGGAAAATCTTATTGTACCATCTTGTTATATAAAATTCATTGAGAGCTGTTCTAAGCAGTGGAGAGATATTTTAGAAGTGCTCTTTAATCAAAACATGTATAATATGCATAGAGTGGTGAGACTAATAAAATTAAGAAACATATAAGTGTCAATACAAAATACAAACACTCAATGGAAAAGTCACAAGAGAGCAGAATTCATATGGCTGCTTAAAAATCGCCTCATATTATATGTGTTTAGAGGAACAAGTGATGAGCAGGGTGGAATTCACATGGAAGATATCATATTTAAAAATTTCTAAGAAGTAGGATCACAAAAGCTGTCCCTTCAAATAAGCATAGATTTTAATCAAGTGGAATAAGGAAATAAAACCAAGAAATAAGCCAAAACAAAGCCAAAAACCTTTCCAGACAGGCAGAATTGCAAGAGAAAAGGCCACAAACTGGACTGAACACAGGAAGGAGAAGATGGCTTTTTAGATTGTATAGGTGAGAGAGGCAGGTCTCAAATGATACACTTTGGAAGATAGTTTAGAGCTAGAATATAGAAGGCCTTGATTGCCAAAAATAACACTATTTATAACAAATGGAAAATTTGAGTTATCTTTTAATTAGCCATAATTAATTCTACCCTAAATTCTTATTTATTTATTTGTTTGTTTGTTTGTTTGTTTGTTTATTTTGACCAGTAAGGGGATCGTAACACCTGGCTCGGTGTTGAAAGCACCACGCTCAGCCAGTGAGCGCACTGACCATCCCTATATAGGATGCAAACCCGCGGCCTCAGCGCTACCAGCACTGCACTCTCCTGAGTGAGCCACACGACCGGCCTTATTTTTATTTTGTTTTTTATTAGCATATTCGTTATTACAAATCATACACATTTTTTAAGCCCCTTATCCAATCTCTCCCCTCCTCCCTCTAGTAACCATAGATTTGTTCTCTCCATCTGACAGATTAACTGTTCCTCTGTTGATTTGTTGCCTAGATGATCTGTCCAGTACTGAGACAGGTGTGATCAAGTCCTTCCCTACTACCATAAAGCAGATGCTGCTTCTATTACTTTGGAGTGTGCTTTGTGGAAAGAGAGGACCTCTTCTTTTGTTTTTTGTGTTTTGTTTGTTTGTTTTTGGTTTCTGCTGGTATCTCTCCTTGTGTCAATGCAGTTGAGAGTCTGGCATGCCATCTGCATGGTGGCTGTGACTGCTGATAAAGAGACTAGCCACTCTTGCAGCAGCCCTGGCAATTGCAGTGGCTATGGTGGTCTACTCACATGGAAATGGTGTTTTCTGTGTGCTCTTTACCTGGTTGCAGCTGGATTTGGCTTCCCACAGCTCTATGCCTCAGGATCCCGGAAAGGACCCAATGCAGCAACTGCAGCTTGCCGAGTTGCGGCTGGGTTCAGCTTCCCCAGGCTCCATCCCTATACCTATCTTGATGGTCCTGAATCTACCCTGAATTCTTTGTAACTATTTTTTTCACTCTGTTCTCTTTCTTGACTGTGCCCACAACTAGGTACATAAACACACTTTGATGTCATTTTACATCTATATATATATGAAAATTAATATCCATAAATATAACATGGCAATTATATGTATGGGCAATGCAGAAACCAACTAATATATGACATTGCTGGTTCTAGAATTATCATCTCTTGTATGAATGATTGTTTATAATCTTTTAAAATGATCTACTTATTTTGAAACATTGTTTTTACTCAACATTATTTCTCTAATACCAGTAGAAAATGCTCTTGACTCTTCTAAATCTGAAAGACCTCTTGTCTCTTTAGGATTACCTGGTAAAATAAATTGTAGAAATATAAACAGATTATTAACCTCATCATAAGTAATCTCAATCAAATCAGCTCCATAAAATACATTATATTACTTAAAAGGATATTAACTAGTATGTTGGCACTTAGGAATTTTCATCCTGATTGATGTATTTACTGATAAAATTTAGATAGCACTAGGTTCCAATGGACTTTCAATTGACTGAGAGAGAGACTGAGACAGAGATTATGTATTTTTTTCCAGCAGAAGAAGATTATGAGACCTATAGAGCTCAGTTATCCTGTGCATCCACTCTCATGCAAATATTTACAATCTTAGTTTAAATGAAGTCCACCTCTTCTGAGGAATTGAAAAGGTAAAGAACTGGGCTGTTTTCCATCCAGCTCTGACAAGAGTTGTTTAAATGAATTTGAGCAAGAATTTATCTTCCCTGTGCTTCAATTTGTGAGTCTGAAGAAGTGAAGATCAAGTTGTCTCACATGTAGCTGTTACTATAGAGATTCTATAAATTTTATTGATTTTGTAAACTCTTATTTTTATACTTCACTATACAAAATGTACTTCTATCTTTGTTTCGTTACTATAAATAATATTCTAGTTACTCTGATTTTCAAACCCAATGATAATTTAATAGTGATTTTTAAAAGGGGATTGGAGTCTTTTGCAAAGACTTTCTGAAAAAATATAAAATAATATTGATTAATTTCCTTTTATTACGTATTTTTGTTCTTTTAAAAAGTTTCCAGTAAACTGTTATTCACATGTGTGTGTGTGTGTGTGTGTGTGTGT
>NW_007740235.1:7954-10058 GCF_000696425.1 Galeopterus variegatus | reverse complement strand
ACTGCATGGAACTTCAAAATTCAAGGACTGGTTTAGCAGCAGATTAGACAGGACTATTTTACGTGGTATATTTCTGGGCTTAGAATTCTGTGTGGATTTGTGTGTGTGTGTGCGTGTGTGTGTGAGAGAGAGACCGGTAAGGGGATCACAACCCTCGGCTTGGTGTCGCCCGCACCGCACTCAGCTAGTGAGCGCACCCGCCATCCCTATACAGGATCCAAACCCGAGGCCTCAGCGCTCCCAGTGCCGCACTCTCCAGAGTGAGCCAAGGGGTCAGCCCCTGTGTGGATTTTTAAAATCACATTTATAGTCTTACTAACAATGTATGGGTCTGCTTTCTCAGAACACAGGCAGTCTAATGGACAGTAAAGTATATGCCATCAAAACTTTAATTTGCATTTCTTTTATTTTTAAAGAGGTTGAAGATCTTTTTATCCATTTACATCTTTTTGCATTTCTTCCTCTGTAAATACTTATTGATATTTTTCCTCTTTGTTTCTACTGAATTATGTATGTACTTCTTATCCCATTGTAAAATAGATTTTATACTATGATATTAGCACTTTGTGTGTTGCATTGCATATGATAAATATTTTTTCTTTGTGTATTCTTTACAAATAAAATATGATTCTACTATTTCTGGAAGACCAGATATTTTAAGAAACACAAGGAAAGTTACTGAACTAAAGAGAAAAAGGTTATATTTTAAGCCAAACTGGACATTGAAAATGGAAATACGATAATCAAAATGATAAGGTTTCATTGCCATAAGTAATCAACAATTGTAGTTATTTCCGAAGAGAGAACTTTTACAGAAACCTCATTCTTACAATGTTAATAAATACAGTGTGTGCATTTTCTTTTTTTTATTGTGATCTATTTGTCTAGACAATATGTCTTCTTATTTTTTAATAAAGTTCATTATGTGATAGTACCTAAAAAATATTACTAAACAGAATAAATTTAAAGATTCATAAAACTTATAATTTAAAAAAAAAATAGTTCGATGAATTGTCTGGTCTAGAAGCATTCCTAATTATTTAAACTCATTTGTGAAAGATTCAGTATGTTATTTATTTGGGGTCAATTTTATTTCCTTTTCTATTTCTATTTACCTACTTTTTAGTAGTAGATAATTTGACCATTACAAAAATAAAATGGAATTTCACAACACACATATTTTAGAAGAAGTAGTTATTGCACATTATACAGCATATTTTTTCATAATATTAATATTACAAATATACTACAGAAAAACGAATAGTATTATAAACCAAATATATTAATATCAGCGTGGTAGCCTTGGTAGCTCCCAATAAAACATACCTCAGTATTCATGCATCAGTGTAATCCAGTTCCCTTGATTCTGGGGTGTCCTGTGGCTCACTTCAATAAATAGAATGCAATTAAATCAATACCATGCCAATTCGACACCTAAGCCTTAAGAAGACCTGAAAGCTTCTGCTTTAGTACATTGGGGAACCCTGAGATAACAGGTAAGCACTCTTGCTATCTGAAGAGACCATGTGGATGGTTCACATGGAGAAAAAGAGGTCCTGAGACCATATAGAATAAGACAAATTTCCAGCCTTTCCAACATCAAAGCTGAAGCCAGGATTTAGCTAAACCGTCAACCGACTGCCGGCAAGACTGGAAGAATAAGCACTTAGCTGAGCCCTGTGCACTTTGCAAAATCATGAACAAATACAATAGTTAATTTATTTAAGCTACTAAATTTTGGGGTGATTCATTATACACTAATAGGTAAATTTTTATTGTATTTCCAAGTATTTAAATATTCAGCTTTATATCTTTATTGTATTTCCATTATTACAAAGATGAGGTTATGCAGGGCTGAGGAAGAAAATGGATCATAGACATTAAGTCGAAGAAATTCTTGAGTCGTAGTATAAACATTTTCATAGAATTTGTTTTTTTCATTTTCCTTTAGTGAACCACTTCTAAGATTTGTTCTTTATCATCTTTTGTAAATTTCAAAGAAAGATATTTTATAACATTCCATTCTATATATGCAAATGTGTATATATATATATATATATATATATATATATATATATTCTTGAAAACAATGGGCTGAGGAATC
>NW_007740235.1:5988-7083 GCF_000696425.1 Galeopterus variegatus | reverse complement strand
TATATATATATATATTCTTGAAAACAATGGGCTGAGGGGCTGAGGAATCAAAAGGAAAAGATAAGTATTTTAAAAGCATATTAAACATAGAAGTCTCTAAAACCCAAAAGAAGTGTATGTGAAATTTCTCAAGTTACTTTCAGGGCAGGAAAAACTATAAAAATTTATAAACAAAGATAAAATCAGTTATTTTTGCCAAATACTGTACATACAAGTGTACTTCAAAAAGTTCTTGGAAAAATGGAATTAAAATATAAACAATATTTCCATGAACTTTTTGAAGATTCCTCATAGCAATTTAAGAATTCTAAATTAAATAACTTGATGTTGAGAAATATTATTTACATATTAAATTACCGAAATCAGAAATGTTTCTGATTCAAAATAACATGCAAATATAATTATACTAGCAGATCTTGTTCACTGGTTTTGTTTGAATTTATTATTGAAAACAATACTGTTTTAATTGGTAAGCACTTTTTGGAATAATTTAGTAGAGAAAGATGGTTGTAAAAAAAACATTTCTGGCAAAGCCCTAAATGAAAAATAACACCTATTATCTTACTTGCTCAAAGATACAAACTGAGCCCACCAAAGAAGGAAACTTTCTCAGAAGCCTGGGAACTCTAGGGGAATATGGGAATCTAAAAACATTTTGTAAGTGCTCCTATAACTTTACATAACAGCATAGCACGGAGTCTTTTTTTTAATTTTGTGGCTAAAGGAAAAAATACCTTTCAGGTAGCCAAGGTATCCTAGCTTGCTTTAGGAGTTATGGGGAAAACACAAACACACACACACACACACACACACACACACACAAACACACACATCCCAACACAGAAACCAGAACATCGGTCCTTGTCAGCTATTGGAAAATTTGGTCACTAGACCTTTACCTGCTTAAATGTTTTGCCTTTGGTTTCTCCCAGTATGGGTGCATTTCATCCATGGCTCCTCTAGAGCCATACTACACTAAAGACATCATCTAAGGACACTGTGCTAGGAAACTGTCTTGCGCCATCTAGCTGTCAAATGTATATAGACCTGCTTACTATTCTCTGTGCATGTGATCTTGTCTGCCTAGCCAGCAGA
>NW_007740235.1:0-447 GCF_000696425.1 Galeopterus variegatus | reverse complement strand
AACTATGAAAAAATCATTGAAGACTTCCAAGCAAGAAGGAAAGTCCCAGGAGGCCTACTAACAATTAGTGTTGCCAATTTTTGTGGTAATGTTAATTTTACTTTTCATAGGGAAGTACTGAAATGCTGTTCATTATAATTAAGACTTTAAAATTGCAGAGGTAAAAAAATGAGAATGTGAGGTTTATTATACTGCAAACATCATTTACCCTGTAATAATAATCTCACAACAGAGCATCTAGACCTCAGAAGTGTATTTCTTTGGACTCATTACCTCAAAAAATAAGTATAGGTAAGGTTCTTTCACCATAAGAGTTTGTGACTCCAAAGGAGAGTTTCTGTTCTAGGATTTATGGATCTTATCTGTGGGGTCCATGAATAAAATGCATATTGTAGTGGATTGAATTATGTCCCCCAAAACTCACTGAAGCTTGAATTGTGTCCCCCA
>NW_007740234.1:31789-32291 GCF_000696425.1 Galeopterus variegatus | reverse complement strand
GGTTTTTTTTTCCCCCTAATACCTTTGAACACCTACTCGATGATGCGGTCAGGGGCCAGGCTCTTTCTATCTTCTTGCCCCACCATCCTATCATGTGACTTTTATCTTCATAGTGGACAGAGATCTATTGCACCTCCAATCATTACACCTGCTTTTCAAGCAGGAAGAAGGTAGGAAGATCAAAAACCTCATACACAGTGGAAGCCATTCCCATCAGACTTAAACTTATATATCAGAACTGTGATCAGAACTGTGTCACATCATCACTGCTGGCAAACTATGGATAGGGAAAATAAATACTTAACTCTCTATCCCTTATGTTAGAGGAAAGCAAAAGAAAAGGTATTTGAGAATCTATGTTGAGTGAACCGATCCTTGACCAAGGCAGGGACAAAGGAGAAGATATCAGTTACTTAATGAGCTATTTATTTATGTTATTTTTATCTTCATATTAAGATGAAGAACTATGGGCCGGCCCGGTGGCGCACTGCTACAGTGCGCC
>NW_007740234.1:26736-31251 GCF_000696425.1 Galeopterus variegatus | reverse complement strand
AAGGCAATTATCAGCTGTGATTGCTAAAGAGATTGGTGATAGGTGGAGTTAGAGGGTTTGCATTGGCTTCCTGATACTGTAAACTGTGGGTAAGCTGGTGCACAGAATATGAAGAGCGGAACATTAGGTAAAAGATAAACCACAAGTGCAGAAGAGTCTGCATGTCGTTCAGGAGGCAAGGTCTTCTGTTACCGCAAGGGCTCGTTATTAAATGGAAGGTTTATCTTCACAGTGTGTTGCCTAATGGCTAGGACTGCACTTTGAGGAATACAGAAATGCATCATTTCAAGATAATACTTACTATCAGCAGCCTCTGCATCATAACACTGATAATACCTACTATCAGCATCCTCTGCATCACAACACTGGGTGAGTCTTTGGCAAGAGCACAGCACTTGTGGTCTTGAAAATGGAAATTAGACTGCATGATACTCAAGGTATGAGGCTGTAGTGCTGAAAGTGTGACAGAATCACATAATCAGCTTTGGAAAGCTAGCCGTGGCAAATGACTCATTCATTCATTCCACAATTCTTTATTGATCACCAACTGAGCTAATAATCACTGCTAGCCTATTTGGAGTAACTTAAACACAGACTAAGGGTGACAATGGCCTGCTTTAAAGTGAGGGCCCAGTTAAATCAGGTACCATCTCACTTATTAACAGCTACCTTGAAAACAAAAATATCATATCACCCTCCCCAGGAACAAGGGGAAACTGAGTTTCCTATGATGAAGAACATGAAAAGCCAATTCATACTATGACTTTAAAAGGTTTTTAAGTCTTAACAGGCAGGAACCTTTTGTTAAATAATCAAACAATTATGAGAGTTCTGAGAATCACACAAGGCTTATCCTAAAGTAAGCAAAAAGCTATTAGTCACCTGCTGGGTTATCCAATTGTTTATTCAACACGGTCTTTTTATTTTAATATTTTATTTTATTTTATTTTGTCAATATACAATGTGGTTGATTATTGTGGCCAATTACCGAAACCTCCCTCCCACCTCTCTCTCCCCCCTCCCTCCCAACAATGTCCTTTCTGTGTGCTTGTGGTATCAACTTCAAGGAATTGTAATTGTTGTGTCTTCTCCCCTCCCCCCAGTTTTTTTGTTTATTTATTTATTTATTTTTAGCTCCCACAAGTAAGTGAGAACATGTGATATTTCTCTTTCTGTGCCTGACTTGTTTCACTTAATATAATTCTCTCTAGGTCCATCCATGTCATTGCAAATGGCAGTATTTCATTCTTTTTTATAGCTGAGGAGTATTCCATATGGTCTTTAACTTGTATGAATTGAACTTTTGGAGATATTAATGGCCATGGGGTATGAACCGGTGACCAATTTCCCTTAGCACTTTTCTGAATTGAGCATTTGAACCAGGCACCAAATTCATNAATATGCCTTTTATAGTCATTTTTTAAACTTATAAGCAGAAGGGTGTTTGAATCATTTCCTCAAAAAGCAAAACGATGTGGTTCTCAGAACTTCTACAGAAAGGTGATCAACAAGGCAATTATCAGCTGTGATTGCTAAAGAGATTGGTGATAGGTGGAGTTAGAGGGTTTGCGTTGGCTTCCTGATACTGTAAACTGTGGGTAAGCTGGTGCACAGAATATGAAGAGTGGAACATTAGGTAAAAGATAAACCACAAGTGCAGAAGAGTCTGCATGTCGTTCAGGAGGCAAGGTCTTCTGTTACCACAAGGGCTCGTTATTAAATGGAAGGTTTATCTTCACAGTGTGTTGCCTAATGGCTAGGACTGCACTTTGAGGAATACAGAAATGCATCATTTCAAGATAATACCTACTATCAGCATCCTCTGCATCACAACACTGGGTGAGTCTTTGGCAAGAGCACAGCACTTGTGGTCTTGAAAATGGAAATTAGACTGCATGATACTCAAGGTATGAGGCTGTAGTGCTGAAAGTGTGACAGAATCACATAATCAGCTTTGGAAAGCGAGCCGTGGCAAATGACTCATTCATTCATTCCACAATCCTTTATTGATCACCTACTGAGCTAATAATCACTGCTACCCTATTTGGAGTAACTTACACACAGACTAAGGGCGACAGTGGCCTGCTTTAAAGTGAGGGCCCAGTGAAATCAGGTACCATCTCACTTATTAACAGCTACCTTGAAAACAAAAATATCATATCACCCTCCCCAGGAACAAGGGTAAACTGAGTTTCCTATGATGAAGAACATGAAAAGCCAATTCATACTATGACTTTAAAAGGTTTTTAAGTCTTAACAGGCAGGAACCTTTTGTTAAATAATCAAACAATTATGAGAGTTCTGAGAATCACACAAGGCTTATCCTAAAGTAAGCAAAAAGCTATTAGTCACCTGCTGGGTTATCCAATTGTTTATTCAACACGGTCTTTTTATTTTAATATTTTATTTTATTTTATTTTGTCAATATACAATGTGGTTGATTATTGTGGCCAATTACCGAAACCTCCCTCCCACCTCTCTCTCCCCCCTCCCTCCCAACAATGTCCTTTCTGTGTGCTTGTGGTATCAACTTCAAGGAATTGTAATTGTTGTGTCTTCTCCCCTCCCCCCAGTTTTTTTGTTTATTTATTTATTTATTTTTAGCTCCCACAAGTAAGTGAGAACATGTGATATTTCTCTTTCTGTGCCTGACTTGTTTCACTTAATATAATTCTCTCTAGGTCCATCCATGTCATTGCAAATGGCAGTATTTCATTCTTTTTTATAGCTGAGTAGTATTCCATATGGTCTTTAAATTGTATGAATTGAACTTTTGGAGATATTAATGGCCATGGGGTATGAACTGGTGACCAATTTCCCTTAGCACTTTTCTGAATTGAGCATTTGAACCAGGCACCAAATTCATGATTTCTTGTCCCCCAAGGCCCTTCTCACCTGGTTGTAAGTTTCATATTGTGTTGAAATTATCTCCCATACTATATGTTCTCTTAGGGCTTGGAGTTTTCCTTATTCATTGTTTATACTTAGAAGTTAACACAAAGCTTGGCATATAGAAGAATCTCCATTCATTTTTTTAAATATATGACTATGTAAGTTCATTTCTCTCTCAAACATAAAATTCACAATTGTTTAGGAAAATCATGTACATCAGAGATTTATAACAACTAGTCTTAAATTGCTTTCATGAAAAGACAAAACAGATCATTGAATAATTTTATTTGAAACCATGATTTTCTTAAAACACACACACACACAGGCAATTTCTCCACATATTCACATGAAGAGGAGACACAATGTCTATTGAGTTTGGGCAACTATAAAACAATACTACAGACTGGACAGCTTAAACGACAAACATTTTTCTCACAGATCTGGAGACTGAGAATTCCAAGGTCAAGGTGCAGGCAGATGCAGTGTCTGGTGAGGCAGTCTTCCTGATTTGGAGACAGCCTTCTCATTGTATCCTCACAGAGCAGAGATCAGAGAGAAGAGATGCAAATTCTCTTCTTTTAAAGATTAATCCTGTCATGAGGGCTCCAGTCTCATAACCTAATTACCTATCGAAAGCCCCACCTCCTAATACCATCCCAATGGGGGTTTAAGATTTCAAAATATAAACTTTGGGTGGACACAAACATTCAGTCCATAGCAAACAGTTTTCTAAGGTGAAGTCTTGAGTGATATCTTTGCTCCTAAGTACCCCAGGCATGATTTACAACTTACACAGTGTATAGGTCCAAGTCCACAATACTTTATTCCATTGTTTTACTGCTTGCTTATTAGATTTTTATGCAGATTCACACCAAGACACACAGGTACTCTCAGTAACTGATAATTTGGTGCTGTTTCACACTTATGTCCAATACTTATTTAGTTGGTCAGAGGAAAGAGATTTTTTTCCTCTAAACAAGATTTATACTGAAATAGATTCACTTACTGATTCAAATTCATGTACCAGAGGATTGAAATAATTTAGCAAGATTATTTTCTTTTCTCTGCAGTTCTTGTTTCTCTTTCATTTTTGTGTGATAGTTAATAAACAAGACACCTTCTTGGGAGGCATATTAAAGTGTGCAAAATTTAGATAATAAAACAAATTCTGGGACACAGCATTGTATCATGCATTATTTATTTTTAGAATTTCAACAGACTTTCAGCTATGCCTGGACATGAGAATCACAACAACATTCAACAAAGATAGGTGGGTGCTAACAAGGAGGGCCTTTTCTCTTTTCCACTTGAGGAAACCCTCTATTTTGGCAACAGCAGGACTAATTAAACCTTACAAGTAATGTGTGATAGAAACCTGAGACACCATAATTCTGATTTATTCTAAGGATAGACCATCCCATCCTCCAACCTCTTACTGGATTTTAAGATGCTGCTTTTTGTGCCTGTTCCTTTAGCTTGATTAGACCTCAGAAAGATCTATGGCAACCTCATTCAGTAAAACAATAGGGTATCATAGGACGTTAAGTGTGCTGTGTCTGCTTTATTTTTGTTTTTGGTTTTTTTTTTTCTTTTGTCTTTTCTTTTTTTTTTTTTTTTTTTTTG
>NW_007740234.1:21628-26726 GCF_000696425.1 Galeopterus variegatus | reverse complement strand
TTTTTTTTTTTTGTTTTTTTTTTTTTTTTTTTTTTTTTTTTTTTTTTTTTTTTTTTTTGGTGGGTGGCTAGCATAGGGATCCAAGCCCATGACCTTGGTGTTACCAGCACAGCCCTCTCCCAAGTGAGCTAACTGGCCAGCCTAAGAGTGCTGTCTGACAGTACTCTCAGCAGAAACTCAAAGAAAAGAAGATGTTATCTTAAAGAAATTTATAGGAGAGCTTTTGAGCTTTTGTCTAATCAAGTGAACCCCAATAAACTCCCAGGATAGTCACAATGTTTTTAAGAAAATTGAACTGGCAGAAATACCACTAGCTTACATTGAAAGGAATGTATACAGATAAAATGAAAAAAGGCTTGTAAAACCCATGAGAAAACTACAAACCAGAAAACATGGCTACCTTCCAAGGCGGAAAAAAAAGGATAACTCAGGGAGTGAAAACAAGAGCCTAGAAGGCAGAGCCAAGAGCCAAAAAAGGCTTGTAAAACCCATGAGAAAACTACAAACCAGAAAACATGGCTACCTTCCAAGGGGGAAAAAAAAAGGATAACTCAGGGAGTGAAAACAAGAGCCTAGAAGGCAGAGCCAAGAGCAATGGGGAATTGTCCCCAAGTCTTTAATCCTACTCAAGGAACTACCAAACTGTGCCCTGACGAATTTCAGAATTGCTATAGACTAATGACTCCTATGTGCCCCCCATTTCTCCTTTTTATGAACAGGAATATCTATAGCAATCATCTCATGGGAGTCCCACAATTGTAAGTTAGTTATGTGTAGAAAAGATAACTTGTGTTTTTAGTTCACAGGTCTTCAGCTCAAGGAAATATACTTAAGGAACACCTTAGAAGTCCCTTTTATACCTGAACCATCTAAATAATAAAAAGATTGTGAATTTTGAGTGATGGTGTAATAGGATGAGAAGTTGGGGGGAAAGAGATGAGTGTATTTTGCATTGTGAGGGTTGTGAATCACTGGAAACCAGAGCAAAGACTATCGTTGTCAGTCTTTCACATGATCCCAAATGATTCCCACCTCCTAGTATTCATATATTTATGTAATCCTTCCCACACTGAATAAGGCTGGCTTGTGTAACCAATAGAATATCGCAGAAATGATAGAACCTAACTTTTCAGGCTAGGTCACAAAAGACATTGTGGCTTTCACCTTATTCTATCTTAATTCATTCTTCTTTTAAAGTATTCATGGAACATCCAAAAGGACAGATTATATGTTGTGCAACAAAAGAAGATTTAATAAATTTTAAAAGGTTGAAATAATACGAAGCATCTTCTCCAATGACAATGAAATGAACTTAGGAATGAATAACAAAAGGAAATCTGAAAAAGTTACAAGTACATGGAAATTAAGCAACACATTCTTAAGCAACCAACAGGTCAAAGAAGAAATCAAAGGGAAATTAGAAAATGCTTTGAGATGCATGAAAATAAGAACACAGCATATCAAAACTTATAGGATACAGTGAAAGCAGTGCTCACAAAGAGATTAATAGCTATAAACAACTACATTGAAAAAGAAGAAAGATTTAAAATCAATAAACTAGCCTTCTACCTTAAGGAACTAGAAAAATAATAGCAAAGTTAAGCCAAACCAAGCAGAAGGAAGGAAATAATAAAGATTAGAGCAGAGACAAGCAAAATGGAAATTTTTTAAAAATAGAGAATCAACGAAACCAAAATTTGATTCTTTCAGAAAATCAGCAGAATTAACAAACCTTTCCCTACACTGACTAAGAAAAAAAGATAATACTCACATTTCCAAAATCAGGAATGAAACTGGAGATGTTACTACTGACCTTCAGAAATAAAAAGATAACAACAAATTAGATAACCTAAATGATATTAGCAAATCCTAGAAACACACAAACTGCCAAAACACACTCAAGAAGAAAAAGAAAATCTGGATAGACCTATAACAAATAAAGAAATTAAATTAGTAATCAAAAACCTTCCAGCAAAGGAAATTCCAGTGAAGACGACATCACTGGTGAATTTTACCTAACATTTAAGGAAGAGTTAATACAGATTCTTCACAAATTCTTCCAAGAAATAGAAGTGGAAGAAATACTTTCTCACTCATTATATGAGCTACTATTAACTTGATACCAAAGCCAGACAAAGACACGCTAAGAAAACTACAGACTACTATCCAACGTGAATATAGATACAAAAATTCTCAACAAAATACTAGCAAACCAAATCCAAGAGCTCATTAAATGGATTGTACACCATGACTAAGTGAGATTGCAAGGTTGGTTTAAAATCCAAAAATCAATTAATATAATATGTAAAGTCAATAAAATACTAAGTCTGCATGTTTGTCTCAAAAAAAGAAAAAGCCAACATCCTTTAATAATAAAAACATTCAACTAACTAGAAATAGAAGGGAAATTTGTCAGCCTGATAAAGGGCACTTGTGATAAACTGACAGCTAACTCCATACTTAATGTTAAAAACTTTACTCCTAAGATCAGGTATCAGACGAGGAGGTCCACTCTCCCCGTTCCTATTCAACATTCAACTGGAAGTTCCAGCCAGGGTGATTGAAGGGGGAGGGGAGCACGTGGCAGAAAAGGAGGAAAGTAGGAAGGCGGGTGAGCGTGGCGGGCATCCAAATTGGAAAGAAAGAAATTAAAATCATCTCTGTTTGCAGGTGACTGACATGAAAGCTGACAGATAAGCTGAACCTAAAACTCATATGGAATTGCAAGAGACCTTGAACAGCCAAAACAATCCTGAAAAAGAACAAAGTTGAAGGACTCACATTTCCTAATTTCAAAGTTTACTACAAAGCTGTAGTAGTCAAGACAGTGTGTTACTGGCCTAAGGATAGACATATAGATCAACAAAACAGAATTGAGTCCAGAAATAAACCCATATATCTATGGTCTATTGATTTTTGACAGAGGCTCTGATACACTCAATGGAGAAAGAATAGTCTTTTCAACAAATGATGCTGAGACAACTAGATATCCACGTTGTCCAGAAATAAACCCATATATCTATGGTCTATTGATTTTTGACAGAGGCTCTGATACACTCAGTGGAGAAAGAACAGTCTTTTCAACAAATGATGCTGAGACAACTAGATATCCACGTTGAAAAGAATGAACTTGGACTTCTACCACACATTACATACAAAAATTAATTCAAAATAGATCAAAGGCCTGAATTCAAGAACTCAAACTCTAAAACTCTTAGAAGAAAACATAGGGTTAAATATTTGTAATTTTAGATTAGATTATGTTTCTTCACTATGACACCAAAAGGACAAGAAATGAAAGAACAAGATAAATTTGGCTTCATCAAATTTAAAACTTAGATACATTAAAAGACACTATCAAGAAAGTGAAAAGGCTACCACGTAAAGGGAGAAAATATTTCAAGTCACATATCTGATAAGGGTCTAGTATCAAGAATATATAAAGAACTCACCAACAAAAAGACAAATAAACCAGTTAAAACGTTGATGCAAAAACTGAATAGACATTTCTCTGAAGCAGATATATAATTGGCTGATAGGCATATAAAAAGACAATCAAAATCATTATCATTAGGGAAAGGCAAATGAAAATTATAATGAGATGTCACTTTGCATCCGTTAGTATGGCTAAAATTTTAAAAAGAAAAATAAAATAATAAACAACTGTTAGTGAGAATGTGGTGAAGTTGGGACTTTCACATACTGTCAGTGAGCTGTAAAATGGTGTATTCACTGTGAAAAACAGTCTTGCAGTTCCTCAAAAAGTAAAGCACAGGATTACTATAGGATCCAGCAATTCCACTCCTAGGTATATGAGGGTATTTTTTTTTTTTTTTTTTTTTTTTTTTTTGTCGTTTTTGAGACCGGCCACACTGCGCTCAGCCAGTGAGCACACCGGCCATCCCTATATAGGATCCGAACCCGCGGCAGGAGCGCTGCTGTGTTCCCAGCGCCGCACTCTCCCAAGTGCGCCACGGGCTCGGCCCTATGTGAGGGTATTTTTTAACGTTCGTGAAAAAATAGAATTAAAAGATAATATGAGTCTTTCCATGAACTTTTTGAAGACCCCTCACATACCCAAGAGAATTGAAAACATGTTCAAACAAAAGCTTGTACAACAATATTTGTAGCAGCATTATTTATAATAGCCAAAAAGTAGAATCAACCTAAATGTTCATCAACTGTTGAGTGGATAAACACAATGTGGTCTTTTTAATCAATGGAATAGTATTGTCATAAAAAGACTGAAGTATGAACACATGCAATCACACAGATGAACGTTGCAAATATTATGCTAAGTGAAATAAGCCAGAAACAAAAGTCCACATATTGGACAAGGGTCTCTTCTGGGCCAGAGCTGGCACCGGGAGTGCCCATGATGTCACCACAAAAACAAGGCAGTGGCGGCCACCCAGACACAAGAGAACCAGCCTGGTAACCACAAGAACCCCTCATAAACCAAGACCTGGCAAAAAGAAACTTGGCTGAGCAGCAGCAATCAGATTCCCTTTGGCCAATTCTGGACCCTGAATGCTAGGAAAAACCACCGTTCTCCATTTCCTGTCACCCTCCTCACCCCAGAGGCCCCATCCTCTCCTTGGAGGTGTCGGGCTTGACCCTCTGCCCCCGTTAATCTCCGTCTCTTGTGATGATGAGCAGCAGAGGCTCTAAGGCCCAACGCATTGTCACAGGGAAATATAAGTTGGTAGGGAAGATTGAATCTGGCTCCTTCAGGGATATTTATCTGGTGATCAGCATTGCCAACGGCGAGGAAGTGGCAGTGAAGCTAGAATCCCAGAAGGCCAGGCATTCCCTGCTGATGTAGAACAGGAAACTCTACAAGACTCTTCAAGGTGGGGTTGGCATCCCCAACACACAGTGGTATGATCAGGAAAAAACTCTATAATGTGCTAGTTATGGATCCTCCAGGACCCGGCCTCGAAGACCTCTTCAATTTATGTTCAAGAAGGTTCATAGTGAAAATTAGGTATGTTAGCTGATCGGATAATCAGTAGAATTGAATAGTGCATACAAAGACTTTTGTACACAGAGACACTAAATCAGATAACTTCTTAATGGGTCTTGGGTGTCATTATAA
>NW_007740234.1:19021-21010 GCF_000696425.1 Galeopterus variegatus | reverse complement strand
GGATTTGTGATGTACTTAAACTATTATCATGGGCTGCACTTTGAAGAAGCCCCAGATTACATGTATCTGAGGCAGCTATTCTGCATTCTTTTCAATATGACTACATATGTGATGGAACAATGTTAAAGTGGATACATTGTAAATTGCTCTAGCATCAATAACTGGGGTCAGATAAGTTCCTGAGGCCCTGGGAGGTTGGCTATGTAGCATCAGTTACGTCCCCCACATCTTGCAACGTTGCTAAACAGTTTACTTTAGGCCTAGAGTCCAAACGCTGTTGGCTCATAGAGCTGTAAATTAATCTAAAGAATGCTGAGATGGATGATGTGATACTTACTTATGAATTTAACATTTGTTTAAAAAGCAAGATGTAACCATTCACCAATCACTAACTCATGCCATGAGCCAACCAATAATTAAGGGGGCTGTAATCTCTCTTCCCCTTTAATCTTCTCTTTCTGTGATTATAAAAATACTGAAACTCTGTACCTCGGAGCATTTCCCAAGGTAACCTGGAGGTATCTTTACAGGCTGCAGTCATTCATATTGGCTCAAATAAACTCTTCACTCTTTAAGCCATGCCTCAGTATCCCGCCTCAGGTCAACAAAGCAGAAAGCAGCACAGCAGGCAGCCTGTTCCAGTGGGCAGGGTTAGCAGGCCCAAACCCCCACAAGATTCTAACCAGGAATTGAAGAACAGAAGAAGCAGAGCAGCATTTGTTTCTCCCCTAATCCAGAAAGTTTAGTTCATATGTACACGAGGCAGTGGTTGTGGACAACCTTTTACGTGGAGTAAAGAAGTTAATTTCAGTACAAACTGGCTCTGGACATCATTGGTGATGCTGTAACCTGAGTTGTAGTCATTATAATTGTGGATATTCATTGAGAGAGTGAAACATGATGTCTGGTTTTCTGTTGCATTTTTTCAAGTGGAAAAGTTAACTAAGTGGTTGATACACACAAATTGCTCCATAAGTTGGTGGAGAAATTGTGCATATGCCAATTTTTTGTTAAAACCTTTTATTTTGAACTGTACTGCTTTGAGATTTCATTTCAGAAAATCGGCATGAACAGCCTTCAGTTCAGCCACGGTTGTGATGGTTGTAAATGCTCACAATCGTGCATTCTTAGGGTTTTTCCATCCCTGACATTTGCAACTTGTTCACTTCAAATATTCTTAAAATGGTTGGCTTCTTGTTTGCTAGCCA
This sequence comes from Galeopterus variegatus, assembly GCF_000696425.1. Classification (NCBI taxonomy): domain Eukaryota; kingdom Metazoa; phylum Chordata; class Mammalia; order Dermoptera; family Cynocephalidae; genus Galeopterus; species Galeopterus variegatus. The sequence goes on along the minus strand of NW_007740234.1, from coordinate 19,802 downwards.
GCAGAAACGATAACAACCAAAGATTTTAGTGTTTCATCATATGAAAGACTCTGCCTACATACCTGTGCTAGAAATAACAGCATCTAAAGTGAAGATTTAAGGAAAATGTATTCTTAGGACTCTGAATTGATTCTATAGTGTTCTTGGTATTTAAAAAAAAGCATATTTGTCACAGAGATTTAGTCAACATCTTACAACTGAACACATATGTATCTTGCTTAGAGAAATGTAATCACTGTAAACATCTATATGATCTGGAATTTTGTTTTTATTTTTTGAACTCTCTTGTTTACAAATTAAGGAAATGAGATTTGTTAAAAACGGCAATAAAAAAAAATGCCTTGATGACTCATTATGAAATAAAAATCTCCCCAAATTTTTGATAGACTTCTTCAAGCCATTTGTTATGTGATGTTTATTCCTTTGCAAATNGGTATTGTGTAAAATAACCTTTAAATTGTAAATTAACATGCATTCATTCAGATTTTGTCAGGTTTAATTTGGTTTCGTTTTCTTTTTTTAATTTTGTTTTTTCATTTGAAACTACTTTAGCAATAATTAATTCCATGATTACCACATTCTGCAATTAAGGAATATACTATTACTAGCACCATAATACTAAAGAAATCTTAATAAGTCTGAACTTTTGGGATAGGTAGCTTCTTTATTCCTTTTCTGTCCACCTTTGTCAGATATGGTATTTATTTCTTGGCTAATAAACACTTCGATGCTTTTAGCCAAAAATCACTCTCACAAAACTATTTTTGAGTATAGCTTGTGT
>NW_007740234.1:14617-18864 GCF_000696425.1 Galeopterus variegatus | reverse complement strand
CACTTCGATGCTTTTAGCCAAAAATCACTCTCACAAAACTATTTTTGAGTATAGCTTGTGTAAAATAAAAATGTTTAGCTCTGGTAATAACTTTTCCAAGCTGAACTCCCTTTAGCAAAATATTTTCCAGTGCTTTTCTTTACTATGCACTTCGACTTTGCACTTTTTCTTAAATATTTTATAATGCTCTTTTGTATTTTTGCCATTTGAAAAGGTTGGGGTGTAGTTGGTCTGTGATTAACTTGCAGATTTAAAACTGCTGTTAGCTTTGTAAATGAAACTGTAGCTGTTTTCGTCCTGATGTACCATCATTCCATCTACTCATGGAGCTGGAATCCCATTGATCTTCTGGCTACCATTCATTTTCTTCACAGTTCACACATACACAAAACGAAGAATGTGAAATTCAGTGAATGCTGTTACTAATCCTGCGGGGAGATGAATCATTTCACCAAAGTTAAATTGATACCACCAAAATGATGATACAAGTTGAAGACACATCACCCTGAAATTGAAAGACCTGACCACCTTAGGCTCCACAGTGGCTTACTCAGCTGAACCCCATGTTCCTACTCTTGAATTTGTTCACCCATTGAGGGGGGTGCAGTTTTTTTTAAATGTTGGGAGATGGCTATTTGACCTACTGTTGAGTGTCTCTGTTTTGGGAATGTATAACAACAATATAAATACACACACACACACACACACACACACACACACACACATATGAATATGAAGGGAGAGACTGGTTATCTTCCTCCATTAAAAAAAAATAGCCACATATTGTATGATCCTACTTCTATGAAAGGTCCAAAACAGGCTAATTGATAGAGATAGAGAGCAGATTAGTGGTTGCCAGGTGCTAGGGAGAGGAGAGGGTAGGGAGAGAATCCTTAGCGGATATAGGGTTGTGTTGTTTTTTTTCAATGGGGTAATAAAAATGTTCTGGAATTAGATAGTAGTGATGGTTATATGACATTATGAATGTACTACAAGCTATTGAATGGCAAGAATGGTGAATCTTGTGTTATGTGAATTTTACCTTAATTATTTTTTAATTGAGAAATACCACAAACATAACAAAATTCTCCACAATAACATGTATACCCTCTATCATACTCTTTTTCCTATATTTCTTTGATGCATACACTCTGTATAATCATTTTTTCACATGACAATAATTTTGTACCATCACTTTCTACAGAGAGAAGACTAAGTAATCCAAATACATTTTTAAATGCTATCCGTTATATTGAATTGAGCTGAATAATTGTTTAACTAAATTACTTTTATTCTATGTACAATAACTTATGGAGGAATATGTGTGGCAATTTTTTCACAGGAATATTTAGGCTGCTTTGCTGTAGTTTGGATATTTTTAAATGTAATTGTTTTCTAGAATTGCCAGGCTTCATTAAAACAAGATGTACCAGATACACTAAGACTAATTGAATCAGTCGGTAAGCATAAAAAGAGGCAAATTGCAGTGCATAAAAATGCTACTTCACAGTTTGTATTATTGCTATAGATTTGTGCCACACAAACATAGGAATTCTGATCAATTTTATTTTGCATTGATTCTCATTTTAAAAGTATGTTAGTGGGGGGAAAAGTAATTGGGGAAAGAAAGAATTAGTTTGACCATCATTCCATAGGGCAGGAGGCAAAAAAGAATATTATTAACCTATTTGGTGCCTTTAAAGACAATAGGACTGAAAGATGGAAAACAGAATGCATGACCTCAAGATGTTCCCAGTGTAATAAGAAAATAACAAATAAATACATAGCGTGGATGACACTACACATGAGGACTACATGAAGTGTTATTGGACTAGAGTTGAAAAAAATTTAGTTCATTTTAGCTAGGGAAATGGTTTAGAGTAGACAGTGCTTAGAGGAGCCTTCACAGAGGAGGTGACACCAGAGTTTAATTTAGAAGGATGAGCTGGATTTCTCTAAACATAACAGAAGTTAAAAGATATTACAAACAGAAGAAAATACATGGGCAACACGTATAATGAAATGAAACAAGATGTCAAGCTCTTCGAACTGCTATAACTTCAGTAGGACTCCAGTGCATATCACAGAGTAATGAGCGATGGAAGTAAATAAATAGGCAGAGACCAAATAAAGTCTATTACATTTTTTGTTCCACAAATAATTGGATACTTACATTCATTAAGAAGAAGCATAAATATGTATTTACCATTTAATCTAATTATCTCATTTCTGATAATTTTTCCACAAGAATAATCCAAAAGAAGGATGATGCTGTATGCCTAAAAAGATTTACTTCAGCTTTAACTGCAAATGCAAATAATAATAATAATTATTATTATATTATATTATTATATTATTATTATTATCATTATTATAATCAATTTAAAAGCCCAAAGGGAGGTACAGTGATTTTTAAAATAGTTCAGCGCAATTACTCGCAACTATTTAAAAATGAGACCTACAGAACTGTCGAAATATAGAAGGTTGATACAATATTAAATGGCAGAAAGCAGATGCAACAATATATGTGGTATGACTACAAATATGTAAAAATGCCTGTGTCCCAGATAAGGTGGGTTTGGTTTAGGACCGTGGTCTATTTCATGACAGGCCACACAGCCTCATGATTAAGATGATGTCTGTGCATACTGTCTCAGCATAATTATTCATCACACTCCCCCTTCCATTCTCAAGAGGATCTCATAATGGACAAAAAATTATATGGTCATCTGCCTCATGGGAACAAATTTCACCTTAAGGAAAGAAAGGATCAAGGTCCATTGGTCTTGCCAATGGTTATGAGTCATTAGAGCAGGGAAAGCGTCATTCTGAGCACAAGAGGAGAGGGACTTCTCAAATTGTCCTTTGGTCTTGCACCTCACTCCATCCTCCAAACTGTTAAGGATCTCACACAAAATAAATTAAAAGATTAAAAATATATCCCTAGTAAACTGAGATAATAAGAAACATCATGCTTTAGCTATAACAGAGCATAGCACCAGAGCGTGGAAAGGGTATTTTTTTCCCATTTCAGTGATAAATGTTGGAGCAAGAAATAGAGATACCAATGTCCACCTCACCTGGAATGGAAAACTGGGAGCAGAGAACACTGTATATGAGGCAACGACAGAGGTAGGGCAGGTAAGGAAAAAAAGAAATTGATAGCTAAAGATGCACAAGGTTTTGTTTATAATTGTGTTTTTGTTATACTGTGATAAAGGATGGGAAGGCAATGTACAGTAGTAAAAAGCACGTGTTTTAGGGTGAGGGGATTATAAGTGTCTTTTCTCCTTTTTTCAAAACTTTTTATGTAGTTATTAAATTATGACTTTCTCATAATAATACTTTTATCTAAAATGTTACCAATCGTATCAAGGCACAGTCAGAGAAGCAGAACAAATAGGAGATCAAAAACTTCATGGAAAGTATATTAGTCCATTTCTGTTGCTTGTAACAGAGTACCTGTAATTGGGTAAATTATAAATAAGCAAAATTTATTTCTTTTAGCTTGGAATCTGGGAAGTCCAGGGTCCAGGGAACAGGAGGGAACAAAGTGAGAACCTTGTTCTTGGTAGTGACTCTGCAGCAACACAGGGTTTCACACGGACAGAATGGGCTGAACAGGAGACAGCTAATCTTCTCACTAGCTCTCCTTGGAGCCACGCCCATGACCACATGAAAGCATCAACCCATTACTCCATGAATGGATCAATTCATTCATGAGGGTACAGTCCTTGAGATCCAATCACCTCTTAATGGCCCCACCTTCTACCACCATATTGGAGATTAATTTCCAACATAAGTTTGGGGAGACACTCAAACCACAGCAGAAAGATTTGTATTATCTTTTAATTCTATTTTTTTAACAAAATTTTGAAGTGCCCTCATGTGTGCGTGTGTGTGTGTGTGTGTGTCTGCATCTAGTGTCTATACATACATACATATTTGGTACATGGATTGGACCTTCTATAATTGTGTAAGCTGGTTAAGTCATTCTTTTTTTTTTATCAATGTACAATGTAGTTGATTTTCATGTCCCTTTAGTGATTCCCCCCCTTCCTCCTCCCCCCCATCAACATCTGTTCACTTGTCTTAACCAGATCAAGGAATTGCAATTGTCATGTCTTATCAATGTACAATGTAGTTGATTTTCATGTCCCTTTAGTGATTCCCCCCCTTCCTCCTCCCCCCCCATCAACATCTGTTCACTTGTCTTAACCAGATCAAGGAATTGCAATTGTCATGTC
>NW_007740234.1:10201-13896 GCF_000696425.1 Galeopterus variegatus | reverse complement strand
TATCCATTCATCTGATGATGGACATTTGGGGTGGTACCAACTCTTGGCTATTGTAAATAGCGCTGCAGTGAACATTGGAGTACAGGTTTCCCTTCGACATGTTAAGTCATTCTAAGGCTGTTGTCTGATGTGGGAGCTTCAAGCCCAGAGAGCGCACAGTCGGGAAGAGAAGATGAATATAAAGTGGGAGCAAGCAAGATCAAGTTGGAACCACAAGCACAAGCTAGAGCCCCTGAGGATGGACGGAATCCCTGTCAGTTCTTGTCAGAGTGGGTGTCCTGCAGAAGCCACGCCCTTCCTCACAGAGCTACACACACATCCCAAGAGGTGGAGAAACTGAAGGAAGATCTCAGGGAAAGTGAAGTGGTTATGGGCCAGCTCCTGCCCCCCACCAAAGAGGTGAGCCAGCCAGTCAATGAAAATATGTCCGAGCTACAAAACAGTGACTGTGTCACATTCACCCTCCATATCTCACTCAAGAATCCCTCTTTTGTTCAGTCCTATCCAGAAATATATGAGAAATGGGAATTTGGGAAAATGTGGGTCACTTAAGCTAAGTTAACACTTTACGAAGCCACCACAAAGTCAAATTGTCCTTCTTGTCAAGAACATCAATAATTCTCCTAACAAAAGATGGTTAAATGGACTAAAATGAATCTCTCTTTTACCAGGCTGTTTTGGTATTTATTCAAAAACATTTTATTTAACCTAATTCAATCTCTTCCTTCATTATGAAATAGAGTTAATAATACCACCTATTTTAGAAAGGTTCTTAGTTATTAGCCACAGAAATTAACTCTAGTGCAAGATTTACAGCCTCATTTTGACATTTCAGATGAGATAATTCTTTGTGATGGGGGGCTGTCCTGAGCACTGTAGAATGTTTCACACCATTCCTGGCCTCCACTCACTCTCTGACAGCCCCTTCCTCCAATAGCATCAACCAAAAATGTCTCCAGAAATTTCCAAATGTCCCCCGAGAACCAAAATCAGCTCCAGTTGAGAACTACTGTTCTAGTGGATTTAGAAAGGAAGGGAATTCATCACAAAATGATATTGATTAGCTCACAAAATTGCTGGAACAATAGGTAACCAGGTTTGAGTCTAGAAAGCAAGAAATGATACCCAAAATTTTGCCACAGAACCAATCTAAAAGGGAAACTAGTATTGCTGCTGCTAAGTGCTAGCCACTGCACACTGCAATGCCAACACCACTGACCCTTGACATTGGAACCTCCCATCAGCTATACTACCGCTGCTATTCAGAGACAGTCTTGCTTCCGCCACAGCTGCTGCCGAAAAAATAGCTTCCTTTTGGTCCCCATTTCTTCAGGTCACTAACTCCCATTGCAAGTCCGCAGGGGATGTGCATGATCACAGAAGACTGAGTTAATGCCCACCCACCTTTTAGTTGCACTAGAGGCAATTATAATGTAGTATCTTTCTGAGTCTTATGAATAGAAAATTCTGCACACACAGGATGGTTTCCAAAGCTGGGCAGACCAAAAGAATGACGATACCCACCAGATATATCAGGCCAATAGATAAGAGGATTGTCTGTGATAATAAATGTGAAGGGCATAGCAAGTACCGGGCTATAATTATGAAGTATCCTTGCCTACCAGGATGCTAAATACTGTGTTGTTGGTTCCAAAAAAGTCAAGGTACCTGAGTTTCGGGAGATTACAATCAACCCCATAAATTGTCAAGATTTGATCTTTTCATGAGGCAAATTCCTTTAGCACTGTTCTGTGTCCAGGAAGAGCAAACTCCACCTTTTGGTTTTGAATATCTCATAACTGTTATTGAAGAGAACATTTGGGTCAGAGAGAAACAATGCAATGTTTCCACTTTCTTGTTTGGAAAGTCATTTAGAGAAGAGGAAGGATGTGAGTAAGAGTTGGTGGTGACGTGATGGATGACAGTAGACATCTCTCTGTGCTGCAATGGCCCAGGAAAGGCAGCGGTCACACACGTAGTGTTCATTACTGCTAATGGGAGTTGGGTTGGCATCCAGAGAAGAACATGTCCTTGGAGTTGTACTTCTCTCTGTGGACAGATTGACATTGAGGGAACATTTGCCATAAATAATCCCTGCTATTCAAAAGAACGTTTAGCCCATTGCTGCATAGGGAAGACAAAAGAGTCAATGATGTTTCCAGGAGGAGCTCACAGAGTATGGGAGCTCTCTTCAGGAAGATTAGTAATTGTACAACAGGCATCAGAACCACAATGACGGATAAAAGACCTAAAGAAGGGTACCGAGTTGCTGGAACTTGGGATGGCTATAATACGTACATAACACCAAATATCTGGATACAAGTGAAAAATGTAGTTACTATTCCCAAAACTGTATTCTGCTTCATGTTACATTTTTTTAAATAGATAAAAAAGAAAATAAAACTAAAACACTGAGTTAGGGTCATTTAAGCAAGAGTATTTGAAGGTATGTTGGTAAAGGGTAATGTCGGCCTATGTTATGGATATGAATAAACAAGTGAATGAAGGATGGATAAATAAATAGACTCAACAGTCTCATGGCTCTGCTCCATGCAGTCATTCTGGGACCAAAACACTTTCCATCTATCTTGGAGTCTACCACTAGATCCTCTTAATTCAACCAGCAGATGACAGCAAAGAGTGAATGTGGATTACTGAATGGGAAATTTAGGGGCCAGGTCTACATACAGAATACATAATTTATTCTCATATCTTATTGTCAAGAACACATTCACAGGGCCACACCTTGCTGCAAGCATAGCCAGGACATAATCTAAGTATGTGCCCAGAAGCAAAGGAGAAATGGTTTGTTAAACAAAAGTGTTACATTCAATCTTATTGATCTAGTCCTTCTAGAACTATTTTCCAATTTGAAGGATTCTTTACTTTTTTGTTTTTATTGCCTTGATCATATGACCACTCTTCCCTGTAAATTCCCCAGCTTAGTTATGCCTCTCATGACCTGAGACATCAGAACTACGCAGCATAATAGAAGAAAAAGCAGAGATGAGAGGGCAAGAGATGAAATGAGAAGCAAGAGCTTCTGAACTGAAAGGACCTGAGGAGCATAAATCCCAAGCACCTCATTTCACAGAAGAAGACACTGAGTCCCAGAGAGAACAGACTTGCCCAAGGCTACAAACCTTTACATATAAAGCTGGGACTTCAACCCAGTTCTCTTCATTTTCTTTTCAGTATTCTTACCAATACACCATTATTTCAAATGTGTGCATGCCAAAGTCTGGTACAAATGTCCAATAACATTTCTGTGTAGTTTTTAATTCTCTATGGCTTTATAATAATGTCTAACATTTTGTTCATAGTTTTGGCCCAGGAAGAACATATTTGATAAGTGTTTCTAGGGTCCAAACTAACAACCAAGAGCCCTTTATTTAAACTGAGGTCATTAAAATTATTTTTTCACTGAGCATTTATTAGGATGCACTTATGCCCTAAATAGGCCTCTAAAATAGTTTTGTTTTTGTTTTTAATTTCCCTTTTACTTGCTGTATTAGGATTCTTCTATTGCTAACATTGGAAAACAACTCAAGCTTAATTTTTGAAAAGGAATCTATTGAATCCGGTATATACTGCAGGATTTAGGGATACAACCATCATCATCAGAGTTTGTTCAGTCTATCACTCATGTCTATTCATTTTTAATGCTCTTTCTAGGTTGTTTGGATTCACTCTTC
>NW_007740234.1:9049-10098 GCF_000696425.1 Galeopterus variegatus | reverse complement strand
GTCTATCACTCATGTCTATTCATTTTTAATGCTCTTTCTAGGTTGTTTGGATTCACTCTTCCTGCATGAAGAGGCTAATCCACATGTTGAAAATAATGGCCATCAGCAATGCCAGTTTTAACTTGAGATCCAAAGAGAAGAGAGAGTCTCTCCCTCTAGCTGCAGCAGAAAAGTCCCAGAGTGGACACTAACTGGCCTAGCTTCAGTCACCTGCCTTTCAATGACTGGATTTGAGTGGGGGTGCAAGAAAGGGGAGCAGTCGCTATTACTGACAGTCTCACCAGAACTACAATGAGTAGGGAAGGATTTCTCCCAGAAACCAGCAAAGGAGCTTCAAGACATGCTGAGCAGGGAAAAACATTAGCTATTACAGTCCATTCTGCTTGCTGGGGGGTTTTAAACATAAAAAATAAGCACAACTAAAATTCCAGGCACATCTAAAGCCTCAGACACCTGACACATTAAGTATATATGTCCAACCTATCAAACAGTCAACATGCAAATTCAGGACATTTTCCTTTCTCTCCATTAAATTGAAAATTCAGAGCAGTAGACAGACAGTACAAGATATAATCTCTATGCCTAATGCTTCACGTTATGTATGGATATTCAATGGAAAATGTCAGATTTGTAGTTAATTTGGTTACTTATGCAAAAACTAATCATTAAGATAGCACTTCCCCCAGAAAAAAAAATTAAAGCTAAACACTGGGTATGGAAAAGGGCTATAAACATTATCTAGTCTATCTCTCTCACTTCGTAGATTATGAAATTGAAGACCAGAGAAGTGAAATAACCTGGTTAACACTGCATAGACTTTTACTGAATGAACCCTTCATTAAATCTCAAGTTTCCTTCTAGACTGTGTAGTACTTTTTCCATTGTAAAAATTGTCCAGATTTTGCATATGTTCCTCACATTGTAATATATATATTAAAAAAAGACACATAGAAGCACATAGAAAATTGTCTACTGAAAAGAAAATTTACTGGGTCTGTCTGGCAATCTTTCAATTTTTCAAAAGTTATTAAGTGACAATGTTTTAAAAT
>NW_007740234.1:4481-8596 GCF_000696425.1 Galeopterus variegatus | reverse complement strand
TTTTTCCATTGTAAAAATTGTCCAGATTTTGCATATGTTCCTCACATTGTAATATATATATTTAAAAAAGACACATAGAAGCACATAGAAAATTGTCTACTGAAAAGAAAATTTACTGGGTCTGTCTGGCAATCTTTCAATTTTTCAAAAATTATTAAGTGACAATGTTTTAAAATTATTTTATTGGAAATAATTGATTGTACATATCTGTGGGGTACCATGTTGATTATCAATACCCGTGTGCAATATATGATGCTCAAATCGGAGTAATTGGCATATTCAACATTATGCAATGTAGTCATTTTTTAAAAGTGGTCCTTTTCCTATTTCTCACAAATCGCTCTCCCTCTCCCTCTTTCCCACCTCTAGTAATGTCAGTTCTGTTCTCTCCTTTTGAAAGTCCAAACAATTATTGTGATTGTTGTTTCTTTCATTCTTTCAGGGGACATGAAGTATTTCTCTTGTGTTCCTGGCTTATTTCACTTAACACAATTTTCTATAAGTTCATCCATGAAATGGCATAATTTCATTCTTTCTTATGGCAGAGTAGTATTCCATGGAGTATACATTCCACATTTCCTTATCCAGTCATCTCTCGATGGATGTTTAGGTTGGTTCTAGCTCTTGGCTATTGTAAATAGAGCTGCAGTAAACATGTGCAGTTATCCCTTTATACCCAAAGGAATGGAAAGCATTCCTTTAGGTATATACCCAGCAGTGGGATTGCTGGATCATACAGCAGTTCTACCTGTAGTTGTATGAGGAACCTCCACACTGTTTTCCACAATGACTGCACTAATTCACAGCACCACCAACAATGTAGGAGGGTTCCCCTTTCTCTGCATCCTCTCCAGCATTTGTCATTCTCTGTCTTTTTAATCATAGCCAGTCTAGCTGAGGTGAGATGATATCTCAGTGTGGTTTTGATTTGCATTTTGCTGATGCTGAATGATGTTGAGTATTTTTTCATGTGTCTGTTGGCCATGTGTATATCTTCCTTTGAGAAATGCATATTCAGCTCCTTAGCTCATTTTTTAATTGGGTTACTTCTTTTTTTATTCTTGTGTTTTGAGTTTCTTTTATATTCTGGATATTAATCTCTTGTTGGATGCATAGTTTACAAATATGTTCTCCCACTCTACATGTTGTCTTTTCACTCTGTTAATTGTTTCTGTTGTGCAGAAGCTTTTTAGTCTGATATAATCCCATATATTTATTTTCCTTTTGTTGCCTGTGCTTCTGGGATCTTATTCATAAAGTCTTCTCCTAGCCCTACTTCCTAAAGTGTTCTCCTATGTTTTCTTTTAGAAGTTATAGTTTCAGGCCTTATACTTAAGTCATTAATCCATTTTGAGTTGATTTTGGTATATGGTGAGAGGTATGGGTCTAGTCTCACTCTTCTACTTATGGATATCCAGTTTTCCCAGAACCATTTATTGAAGAGCATGTCTTTTCTCCAATGTGTATTCTTGGTGCCTTTGTCAAAGATGTGTTGGCTGTAAGTTTGTGGGTTAATTTCTGGGTTCTCTATTCTTTTCTATTAGCCTGAGTGTCTGTTTTTATACCATGCTGTTCAGATTACTATAGCTTTGCAGAATAATTTGAGGTCATGTAGTGTAATGCCTCTGGCTTTGTTTTGTTGTTGTTGTCGTTGTTGTTGTTGTTTGCTTGGGATTGTTTTGGCTATTCAGGGTATTTTGTTGTTCCATATGAATGTTAGAGGGGTTTTTTTTCTATTTCTGTGAAGAAAGTCATTGGTATTTTGATGGGAATTGTATTGAATCTGCAGATCACTTTGGGTAGTATGGCAATTTTGATAATGCTTATTCTTCCAAAAAAGAACATGGAATGACTTTCCATCTTTTTGTGTCCTCTTTAATTTCTTTCAGCAATGATTTGTAGTTCTTATTGTAGAGATCTTCCACTTCCCTGGTTAAATTGAGTCCTAAGTATTTTATGTTATTTTATTTTATTATTATTTATTTTGTTTGTTTGTTTGGTGACTATTGTAAATGGGCTTGCTTTCTTGATTTCGTTTTCTGCTAGTACATTGTTGGAATATAAAAATGCCACTGTTTTTTGACTGTTGATTTTGTATCCTGCAACTTTACTGAAATTGTCTATCAGCCCTAAGAGTTTTTTGGCAGAATCATTAGGTTCTTCTATATATAGGCACATGTCATCTTCAAATAGGGACATTTTGACTTCGTCTTTTTCAGTCTGGATGCTTTTTAGTTCTTTCTCTTGCTCTGGCTAATACTACCAATGCTTTGTTAAATAGGAGTGGCGAGAGTGCACATTCTTGTCTTGTTCCTGTTCTTAAGGGAAAAGTCAGCTTTTTTCCACTCAAGATGACATTAGTGGTGAATTTGTTGTATACAACTTTTATTGTGTTGCAATATTTTCCTTCTATTCCTAATTTTTTTAGTGTCTTTATCATGAAAGGATGTTGAATTTTGTCAAATGCATTTTCTGTGTCTGTTGAGATAATCATATCATTTTCATTCTTTGGTTTGTTAATGTGATATATCACATCTGTGGACTTGAATATGTTGAACCATCCTTGCATCCCTAGGATGAATCCCACTTGACCATGGTGTATAATTTTTTTGATGTGTTGCTATATTCTGTTTGCTAATATTTTGCTGAGAATTTTTGTATCTATGTTCATCAGAGATATTAGTTTGCACTTTTCTTTTTCTCTTGTATCATTGTCTAGTTTTGGTATAAGGGTCATGATGGCCTCATAGAATGAGTTTGGGAGAATGGCCTGTGTTTCAATTTTTTGGAATAGCTGAAGAGAATTAGTATTAAATCCTCTTTAATAGTTTGGTGGAAATCAGCAGTAAACCCATTCAGTACTAGGCTTATCTTTGTTGGGAGACTGTTGATTACTGCTTCAATCTTGTTGCTTGTTATTGGTCTCTTCAGGTTTTCTATGTTTTTTTGGTCCAGTCTTGGTAATTTGTATAAGTCCAGAAATTTATCTATTATCTCCAAGTTTTCAAATTTGTTGACATATAGTACTTAATAATAGTCTCTAATGACTCTTTGTATTTCTGTGGTATCTGTTGTAATGTCTCCTCTTTTATTTCTGATTTTTGTTATTTGGGTCTTTGATCTTCTTTTTTTTTTTTTTTTCTTAGCCAATCTAATGGCTTGTCTATTTTGTTTCTCTTCTCAAAAAACAACTTTTTGTTTCATTGATCTTTTGTATCATTTGGGGGGGTCTGTATTTCATTTAGTTCTGCTCTGATCTTAATTATTTCTTTCCTTCTGCTTATTTTGGGATTGGATTGTTCTTGTGTTTATAGTTCTTTGAGTTGTAGCATTAGGTTATTTATTTGAAATCTTTCTATTCTTTTTATGTAAGGAATTATTGCAATAAACTTCCCTCTCAGTACTGCTTTTGCTGTATCCCACAGGTTTTGGTATGATGTGTCTTTACTTTCATTAGTTTCAAGAAAGTTTTTAATCCTGTTTAATTAATTTGTTCTTAGATTTATAGGTCATTCAGGAGCATGTCATTTAATTTCCATGTGTTCATGTATTTTCTAGAGTTTCATTTATTGATTTCTAGTTTAAATCACTTGTGGTCTGAATAGATACTTGAAATGATTTCAGGTGTTTTTTAATTTGTTGAGACTTGATTTGTAACCTAACATGTTGTCAATCCTGCAGAATATTTCATGTGCTGATGAGAAGAATGTATATTCTGTAGTTGATGAATGTAAAGTCTATAGATATCCACCAAGTCTAGTTGGTCTAAAGCATAGTTTAAAGCTTGTGGTTCTCTGTTGATTTGTTGCTTAGATGATCTGTCCAATGTTGAGAGAGGTGAATTCAAATCCCTGACTATTATCATATTTGGGTTTATCTCTTTCTTTAGGCCTAGTAGAGTTTGCTTTATATATCTGGATGTTCTGTTGTTGGGTGCATATGTATTTGTGACTGTTATATCTTCTTGCTGGATAGATTCCTTTATTATTATATAATGGCCTTCTTTGTCTCTTTTTATGATTTTTGGTTAAAAGTTTATTTTATCTAATATAAGCTACTCCTGCTCACTTTCTTTTTACATTTGTGTGATATATCTTTTTCCATCCCTTCACTTT
>NW_007740234.1:0-4147 GCF_000696425.1 Galeopterus variegatus | reverse complement strand
CATGTTGGGCAACTCCAGTCCATCATCTTGCCCTATCCTCTATGTGACAACTCTTAATAGAAATTCTCCTGTATTCCTATTTTCCAATGCACAGTTTTATGATACCCAGGAAAAAAATGGTGTCTGCTATGAACACCAAGGTTCAAACTGTGTGTAAATGCTTGCAAAAATCATTACCACATGAAATCAAAGTGACATGGATCATGAAGAATGCTTTCCCAACTTGGGTTCAGAAATTTTTTCAAAAAAGTCTATTTCCTGCTGTGTTTTATACAGTTATACACAGTATGACTAAATTGGATAAAAAGAAAATCCCTAAATAGCATGAACAGCTAAAATAAAGTTCTAATCAATTTACTTGATTTAAATTGTTGCAAAATGCATCTTAGGTACTAACATGATCATACTTAACTTTTTTTATTTTAGTAGTAATTAAGTTCTATTACTCTTGTCCAATAAACTTTACTCAAGATAAAGTACCAAGACCCCTAAAATCCTAATCATAAAATGCAAAGTAAAATTAGATACTATCTTTTGCTCATTAGGTTGGTAAAGATTAAGGATGAAAGTAACTTGTTTGGCAAGAGTGTGGTGATAGGGGGAATCTTATATACCTCTAGGGCAAGTGTAAGGCACTTATAATCCTCCTGCAAGCCAACTTTGGCAATATGTATTAAGTACCATTAAATATATTCATGTTCTTTAATTCCACTTCTAGTAATTTACTGTAAGGAAATTATTAAACACGTACAAAAAGTGATCAAAAACATGTTTATTACAGTATTATGTGTCATGGGAAAAAATAGATATCTCTAAATATCAAAAAAGAAGGCATGGTTAAATAAATCAGTGATGGAATGTATGAAAAAATAATTTCCAACTTAAATGACCAAGAATAAATGATAGGTAAATAAGCTTCACTGTATCAGTATGAAGAAATACTAGGTTGCCACTTTTTAAAAGATAGAAAGATGTTATAATAGAATGATCCAATTCTTGTAAACTTTGTATAATATATATCTACATAGCTGTACACACACATACAAATAGAAAAATACAAATATTTTATAAGTATACATACCAAAAATAGAAGCAGAGTTTAGCTTTGCATGAAGATAATAACTACCTCAAAATATTGCTGTAAGGATTCAATCTTTGTGTGTATGTGTATGTGTGTGTGTGTGTGTGTATGTTTATATAAAATCTTCCTATAGAGGGTCTGGAAAATAGTAAACTTTCAAAGAATGCTAGTCACCTTCTTGCCTTTACAATCTTTTCTATAGGTGACACCCACTCTGCACTGTTCTATATCTAACACAATTTGGCTCCAAGAACAGGGACAGAGAAGTATCTTGAGAAGGGGGATAAATCAGGCATAAAAATTAATAAGCCTCTGGAACTCTTTGCAGTATCTCTGTAAATATCCTGTCAAACCCAAAGTCTTAAGTCGTAATCAGCTTTCAAATGCTAGCAGGATGACAGGACTTCATCTCCCAGTACATGATCTTAAAGTCCACATTTACTGATGAACATAGACCACTAATAACCTCTTTTCCAGAAAGTGTTTTTTATTAGCTTTTAAAAGTATGAATCAGACTCTGGAAAAGCTTAGGTTCATTACTTTAAAATAACCATGTGAAGGAACCCATAGTCACATGTCCAGGCCTAATGGGTTCTGTTCCCTGAAAGAATCATAATTTTGGACTCTCATTCCTGTTCCCTGTTGGGTTTCCATGGGAACAAATGTCAAGGATGGTCAACAAAACTCATCTCAAGGTTGGGGAGCTATATGAACAGATAAGATAGACAAAATCTGTCCTTTTTGGGAGTTGATTAGGTATAACCGTGGGCATATATTTGGCCATAACAGCAGAGCGCAACGGCTTGAGGTGATACAGGATTTTAAGGCCAGAGCACTGAAAGCTTCACAGAAGTTTGACATAATTTTCAGCGTTTCCAAATTGCTCTCTGGCAGCTGTTCTCTGACCATCTTTAGTCTGCTTTCCCTTCTGTTCAAAGAAAGGGTAGATGGTATTTTTCAGGCTATTCAACACAAAGGTAGGACTCTTCAATCCCATCCTGCAATCAGATTAAATGGAAATGAAAATCAAACTGAATGAAACATCAAAGTATTATTTCACCATGAAATAAATTAAACCATAAAATATCCAGGGACCTAAACTACTGGTTAACTCATTGTTGCAAATGCATATTGCAGGTTGGACCTCTCTTCTCCCTCCAAGCTGCATGCATTAGAATGTTAGGAGAGGTTCGGACAGTAATGAGCAGGAACACAGACTCCAAAGTAATTCTTTTGACCTCAATATGAGGGGTTTGGCCTAAATAGCAGATATCACACACACACACACACACACACACACACACACACACACACACACACACACACACACTTTGATGTCTTCCAGGGAGACATCAAACACATCACTGGAGATGCTAGACATAACTGAGAGGGAGGGACATCCCCGAATGGGCCAAGTTCTATCTAGAATTTTGTGATGTACATGCCAGTGAAAGATTTAACCAAATCTATTCTTAATTAAACTAGATACTTATCATTGCCACATGTCTACCCTTTTCACACTGAACCAATGCTTATCAACTCTTCCTATCAACACAGCACACAACCTCTCAGGAAGAAGGGGTTTGGACAAGAACAACTTTTTTCCCACTATTTAACCTATGAAAAGACCCTTGGGTTCTATTGTCAAGGTTCCTAATATCAACTTCTCAAAACAAACAAACAAACAAAAGCTCTTTTGTTAGTACCCACATGTGTTCATCAGTAATGATAAGTATAGCATGGGTATAAAGTCTCCAAAAATAAGAAAAGCAATCTTCAGTGACCAGCTTGCATTTTAAGGGAAAGAACATAAAAGAGGGAAAGATCAGTATGTCAAGCTGCACCCCTAACGACATGAAAAAGTGACTCGGGGAGTTTTTCTCAGTCACTGCAGCCAACCCCTTCCTGTTCCGAATTCCAGTAGTATTTAGTATAGTATAGCATAGCATAGCATAGCATAGCGTAGCGTAGTGTAGTGTAGTGTAGTGTAGTGTAGCATAGCATAGCGTAGTATAGTATTTACCTGTTCATATAACTCCCCAATCTCGTGATGAGTATTATTGACCCATCCTGACATTGTTCTCATGGAAATACAATGGGGAACAGGAAAGAGAGTCAAAATTATGATTCTTTCATGGGACAGAATCCATTAGGCCTGGACATGTGACTATGGGTTCTTTCACATGGTTATTTCCATTTTCATTCATTCAACTCATTTGCATTCATTCAACAAGAATTCACTGTGTGACTGTGATGGGTCAAAGCTAAGAGCTACTACTTAGTTACTGAATCGTGACATCTCTTGCCTGGTTATGTACTTGGACATTTTGCATGTTTCCTTTCTCCCAGAAAGGGTATATGTTTTGTGAGGGCTTGAATAATGGCACACCTTTGCCTAGAGACTGAAGAAGCGGCTCATCCCTCCATGATGTGTCAGCAACCCGTCTTCCCAGCCTCGTGCCCACCTTTCCCTTTCGTTTACTCTATGACAAACACCCAGATTATTTCCCACTACCAAATAAAGTCTGCACATTCCTATTGGAATGTACTGGCTGAGGCAGATCCCTTCACATAAATGCCCTTCTGCAATCTCTTTCCTTTGAAATTATATCCATTCTTTGGTGCCTTTCTCAGGTGAAGCCTCTGGAGCACCTCCAGAACCAGAATCACTCTCTTTCTCCTCTGTGTTCTTATCACACTTTTGCTTCCATCCTCTGCTTTGGAGCTTATTATATTCTGCCTCACTTCATAGCCAATAATGTGATCTATTCCATTAAATTTAAAGCTCATTTATTTAATGTCTTACTTATCACTGTATCCTTCAGGTTGTATACAGCAGTCACTTAATAAGCATTTTTAATAAATTTATTAGTACATGCCAAGACAACAGCTAATAATGGCTAAGCAAACTCAGCCTGGTAATCCAACAACAAAGCATTGCTGTGATGTTATCTTATGTCTACAAAATGGAATGCTATGTGACCATTAAAAATGATGGCTTAGGAGGCCGGCCTGGTGGCGCACTGGATAGTGCGCTGCTTGGGAAGCGCGGCGGCGCTCCCACCC
>NW_007740233.1:31048-31253 GCF_000696425.1 Galeopterus variegatus | reverse complement strand
GGGCTTATTAAATTCTTCCATCCAGTTTTATTTGTGAAACAGTCATTTAGCACAGAAACCCTTCTGTAAGGAGAAAGACATCATAATGGACATTTGAGTATAGCACCACTCTGTGTGTTGCGTTTCTACCACTGGTTCTGAGAAGGGACTTTACCTGAACAGGGGTTTGCAGGCATAAGAGTGCTCTAAAAGGATGAAATGAAAT
>NW_007740233.1:27647-28090 GCF_000696425.1 Galeopterus variegatus | reverse complement strand
CACCCCGGGATGCCCCCCCGGGGGGGGGCGCCATGGGGAGGCCACTACTGCTGTTGGAGGCTGTTGCTGTCAGTTCCCCTGGTACCCTCCAAGAGGCCACCGCCACCACCAGACCTGTAAGCTGCTGGACCTATAAGCTGCTGCTGCCGGTTGCTGAGGACTGAGCTCATGTCATCTTCCAATGGCTCCTGGGATCTTTCCCAATTACCTAGCATGGACCTGCGTTTGAGGGGTCTGGGGACCCAGTCTCTACAATATGATGGGTTTGAAGGGTCTGAGCCCTAGCTCTGACAATACAAATGGAAACTTAGTATAACTAAGATAATGAAATATTTTGGCTTTAGTTATGATTTGCCTTACTTGACAACTGGCATTGTTGTGTAGGTGTACATAAGTTGTATTTTAAAAATTAATGTAAAACACAGTAAATTATAAAGTCATTT
>NW_007740233.1:25159-25772 GCF_000696425.1 Galeopterus variegatus | reverse complement strand
TGTTAAATCTGTCATAGTTATTTTATGAATGGAACATCAGATTTATCACAACAGCATCCATCACATAAATGTAATCATATTAATTTTATGTTTTACATCACTGGTACTAATTTTGAATATTTTTATTGACTTTGTGTTGATTTAATTCTATCTGTTCAGCTACGTTTATGGCTTCACATATGTAAGTAATATGGTAAGATGATATAATTTAAGACCATGTACGCAACCAAAATTTTACTTACCATTTAAAGGTGTCCAGATGTTACTCGGTTTATTGTTGAATTTTGAACTTCCAGTATTGTTTCTTTTGGGGCATCTGCTACTTCTAGTTTAAAGGGTATTAAACTTGTCAAATCTTGGAAATTGGGTGTATAAAATGTCAGATTTCTTCAGCCATGTAACTTGAAATGGGTATAAACATACATTAAAAATAACATGTCAGGAAGGTCAATTTTGTAAATATTCTGACAACATCAGAGTACACACAGAGGAAACTTGTGTTTTTTTTAATACCTTTCTGATTCCTGCTCCCTATCTCAACTGACAGGAAGTGGGCTTATTAAATTCTTCCATCCAGTTTTATTTGTGAAACAGTCATTTAGCACAGAAACCC
>NW_007740233.1:21280-23050 GCF_000696425.1 Galeopterus variegatus | reverse complement strand
TCACTGGCTGAGTGTGGTGCAGACCACACCATGCTGAGGGTTGTGATCCCCTTACCAGTCAAAAAGGCATTCTTCATAGAACTTTCTTTTGAATTTCTAGATGTCTCTCTATATGGGCTGATTCTGTTAAGAGCCAAATATTTTTAATTTGGTCTCTTGATGGTAAGTACAGGAGGTATGTATTGCAATTTCTTGGCACTGTCTTTAAGAGGTCAAGGTGCTAATTGTCTGCTTTCCCTCATGCGATTGCTTTATCTGAAATTCCCATATAAGAAAAAACTTTCACTTATCATTTTGTTCAGTACATTTGGTCTTTCCCAGGACTAAAAATTTAAGTCTACAACTATATAAAGGATCAGATATTGCCTCCAAGATTCTGCTTACATGACATTTCTGTTTGCTTTTTATTTGTTTGTTTTTAGTTTTTTACTTGTTTATATGCTTTTGTTTTGTTTTTCCTTCATATATAGTACCATATCTGGTTTGTTCATTCATTAGTTCTCCCAATTAAAAGTTGGCAAGTTGTTTAATTCTCTGCCTTCTTGGTTACAAAAGAAAGATAATATTCATGCTAAAGTGCTGATGGGAAAATAGAAATAATCTATGTGCAATTCCTGCCAAATAGTATAAATTTTCACAAGACATGACTACTACCTAGGATTTACTTTTTTGTAGCCACCCTTCCCCCTTCACCTGATACAGAGCCTGCCCAGACTAGGGGATCAATAAAAGTCTGGCAAGTGAATGGATGAATAAGTGATTCAGTTATGTTTCATTGGAAAATAATATTATCATTATATGAGGGCATTTCAAAAAGTTCACAGAAAAATAGAATCAAAAGATAATACAAATCTTTCCATGAACTTTTTGAAGATCTTTCATGTGAGTGTATTGGGAGAGTTCAGCTTAAATCAGTACATTTGCTGGAAAATTTTGAAGAGAATAAGTACATTTTATGAAAAAAGTCTCTGGAAAAAAGTGTACTGCCAGGACATAAATGGGTTCTGTGCAGCCTAGGCTACAGGAATATATTGAACACACCAGAGTATGTGGTAAAACAACTAAAAATTGAGAATAAATTAGAGAATAAGTAAACACTTCTTCAAACATCATCCCTTTATTTTTTTTNGGGTGTTATTCATAAAGTCATTGCCCAGTCCTAAATCCTGGAGCATTGCCCCTGTTTTCTTCCAGGAGTTTTAAAATTTCAGGCTTATATTTAAGTCTCTAATCCATTTTGAGTTGATTTTGGTATGTGGTAAGAGGTACAAATCAAGTCTTGTTCTTCTGCAAATGGATATCCAGTTTTCCCAGCACCATTTATTGAAGATGTAGTTTTTTCCCCAATGTATGCTCTTGGTGCCCTTGTTGAAGATCAGTTAGCTATAAATGAGGGGGTTGATTTCTGGGTTCTCAATTCTGTTGCATTGGTCTGTGTGTTTTTTTATGCTAAATACCATGCTGTTTTTATTACTATAGATTTGTAATACTGTTTGAAGTTAGGAAGTGTAATGCCTCCAGCTTTACTTTATTGCCCAGGATTGCTTTTGCTGTTCAGGGTCTTTTGTTGTTCCATATGAATGTTAGGATTGCCTTTTCTGTTTCTGTGAAGAATGTCATTATATACTCCAACAACAAACTAGAAGAAAAAAAGATCAACAAAGCAAGCCCACTTACAATAGTCACCAAAAAAAATAAAATACCTAGGAATAA
Source organism: Galeopterus variegatus (assembly GCF_000696425.1). Taxonomy (NCBI): domain Eukaryota; kingdom Metazoa; phylum Chordata; class Mammalia; order Dermoptera; family Cynocephalidae; genus Galeopterus; species Galeopterus variegatus. The sequence goes on along the minus strand of NW_007740233.1, from coordinate 21,337 downwards.
ATCTAACCAAAGAGGTGAAAGTTTTCTGCAATGAGAACTGCAAATCACTACTGAAAG
>NW_007740233.1:15250-19784 GCF_000696425.1 Galeopterus variegatus | reverse complement strand
CATTTTATGAAAAAAGTCTCTGGAAAAAAGTGTACTGCCAGGACATAAATGGGTTCTGTGCAGCCTAGGCTACAGGAATATATTGAACACACCAGAGTATGTGGTAAAACAACTAAAAATTGAGAATAAATTAGAGAATAAGTAAACACTTCTTCAAACATCATCCCTTTATTTTTTTTTCCTTTTTGTAGATTAGGGTGTACATATTTTATTGATATGTTAACCACGGGGTGGTGGGAGCACTGGAAAATCAAATGCTTTGTCAAACATTAAAGGTAGTCACTTCAAAACAGAATGCAACCCTCATGATTGGGTCCCTAGTAATTTGGTATGACATCCTGCAAAGTTGTCATCTGGGGTTCTTAAAATTCACCTAACTTTCAGCTAACACTTAAGAAAAGTCATTCAAATCTTTTAAGAACATGTATGTCAAAACCAGCAACTATTTCTGTGCTACATCCAGCATTCCAATGATCATTTAATTTAATATTAAGGTTTCTCAGAAGACTGAATATTATAAGAGTCTGGAATAAGACTTAGCAATAGCTTTAGTTTTATGACATTAACTTCTCTACTTACTTCAGACAAACCAGAATATAAATATGTTAAGGCAAAGTCATCAGATTATCTAACCTACAAACACTGACAAGCCTTGACTGTTACTAGTAGAATAATGTGACAATACCAGTATGGACTCGCTCTTCTTCTTTCAAAATTATCCCAGGATTTTTCTTTAAATTGAATTCTTTTCTTGTGGATCAGTAAAGCTATAAGTACAAAAGCGTGTTTAATGTTATGATACTTGCAGTTATGATTGTTTTGAGATATTCCCATTTTACTGTTATGGTTACCTAGGAAACAGCCATGTGAGAGAGCCAGATGCCTATAATCTGAGTCCTACTTGATTGTCTGGTATTTGTTTTATATTTTCTAGTACAGTTGGCTATTACTGGCTTGCTCCAAAATTCATATCAGAAATGGTTTAGCTAGCTTTGTGATGTTTGTATGCTCTGGCTATTCATAAGTATCTCATAGTTTCCATGTATTTAACTTCTTTTTATACAGTTTTACTGCCTATTGATTTGCATCAAAGAAAGGTTTATTATGCAGGAGAATGGTTTATTATGTTGCTGATTCATCATATTTAAACAGCTATGAAAATTAACTGCAGTGCATGCTCAGCAGCTAATTTTCAGACTCAGAGCTTTTGGAGATATGCTGTTCACCCATAGATTTAAAAGGCAAGAAGATTTAGAGAGTTTATTGCTGACCTTTAATGATATTTTGTGAATGTTTTTACGATGCCATTAAACTAGTTTGTAAATAGCAGACTTAATGCTGAAATTCTGTTGGCTGCCCCTTCAGGGCAGAAAAAAAATGCACTACTGAGTGGGGAGCTGAAATTAACAAAATGCTGCATGTGCACAGTCCTCTTTCAGACATCACAGAGTCATGAGAAAGTGTAGTTGACTACAATTGTGTGTCAGTATTTAGATACACAGATATACTTTGATTTGAATATGCATATCTCCGAAATTTAGAAATGTGTGATACTTCAAGCACAGCATGTAAATCTTTCTCTCCAGTTTTCCTCTTTGCACTCCTGTTCAGTATCTTTACCACATGCGTTTTTATAATGACATTAACTAATTAACTACCAAAAGAGGTAACAGAGGTGGCCTTATGCAGAGAGCTTATGTTTCCAGACTAGCTGACTTTTATAAACCATGTAACAAATTATTTCTAGAGTATGGTAAAATTTACTTTGTCAATTGCATTTACACAAAAATGAGAGCTGACAGTAAGTTACAAAATAGCCTGCAAAATGTGGAAGCAACATGAATTGCTTGAGTAATCCTGGTATATAATTTGTCATCTCTTTCATTTTCATCTGAAGAGATGTTAAATTAAAATCTTGGCATTCAAAAATTGAGCGTAATAACTTCGTATAGCATACATTATACGAAGTTATACGAAAGGACACTCGTTATATCAGATTAGGATCTTTCCTTTATGACCTCATTTGATTTTTATCTCTTCAAAGGCTCTATCTCCAAATATTATCACAATGGGAGTTAGGGCTTCAAAATATAAATTTTGGAAGGGCATAATTCAGTCCATAACAATATTCCTTCCAGGTTAATGTCATAACTGGTTTAAATAAGGAAGAAACATTGAGGTGATATTTTCAATCAAATGAAAATGTATTTTTCTTCTATATAGGATATGGTTGAGATAGACAAGATGCTCATAGATCCTGTTTTCTTACTGTAGGGACAAAAGATTCTATTTCTCAGCCTCCTTGGCAATAGGCTAGTTCTGTCCAATAAACCTGGGCAGGAGAGAAGTATATCACTGTGGGACAGGCCAAGAGAGCTTCCTTTCTTTCTCATATTGTTTTTAGGCTAGATGAAAGCAGTGGGTCCAGTGCGTGACTTTAGGAGACCTGTAAAGATACAGATGCCACAAGAAGACAGACACTAGGATCCCTAATTTCTTTTTTGCTTTTAATTTTTGACTTTTGTTGAGAAATTGTCAGCAATTATTCATTAAGACTACGTATATCTAACCATTTACTTTTATTGAGTTAAAGGTTTGTTAATGTTACATATGCAGAAAGAAAAAACATGAAACAAAGTCTAATTATAACTATAAAAAGTGACTACACTGACCCAAAGAATTGTCAACATCCTTATATAGTGTAAGAGGAAAAAAACAATATGAGCACAGCCTTTATTGATACTAGGAAAAAGAGTCAGATTTGTTCAGATTTCTCCTTTTGGTATACAGCAGAGAAAACTCCTCTTACCTGAAGCAACAGAACTGTTTGACAGAGTTCCTAGCAAAGCATGACCTCAAATTACTTGCTGGCTCTTTCCCAGTATGTACTTGGACTGTGTCAAGCAGAGAAATAAAGAAAATTTCTGTTTTTGTTTTATAATGTGTGTACTAGAAGAAACAGGGATTTACTGTCCTTTCAATTTCTGGGATATGAGGAGGTTTAAAGAGTCCAGGAGAAGGGACATAGCATACTGGGCTGGTGGTGGGGGTAGAGGGTGAGGTGTAGATATGGGTACTTCAGGGATCAAATGTTAAAGCTGTTCAGGCCCACAGGAGACTTACTCCTTGCTATGCCAAGTGATGGCAGAATTAGGAACTCTGCCACTCTTTCTTTTTTCCCTGCCTTCATGAGCTAAACCAGACATCTTTTTATATTCTGGGTTCCTCATATGAAAGTCATGAACCTGTTTCTCTGTCTCCTTACTCCAAAGAACACATAGGAAGCTTTCCCAAAAACTTTATTTTTATTAACTACTCTACTGCACTTGAGAACAGGGTGTGGGGGGCTATAGGTTTCTCCAACTTCTGTAATAATACAAGATGGCAAATTTCTTCTTCTAGACATAAAAATTTTCTAAGAGCAGATATCATTGACTCATGTTCACTTGTTCTAATAGGAACAGAAGAGAGAAAACAAAGAAAACACATCTCTGGACCACCCCTCAATCAGGCAAGCTCACAAAATATAGAACTTTCGTTTTTTGTTGCTTTTCTTTTTTTAAAAAAATAAATAATTTATTATACATATATGTGGGGTACAATGTTGATTTTCAATAACTGTGTACAGTGTGTGATGGTTAGATCAGTATAGTTAGCTCATTCATCATTACAATACACAATCAGTCTTTGTGTTCATTGACTAACTCCTCATTAGCCCCGCTCCCTCCACCCTCCCCTCCTCTTTTCCACCTCTAGTTTTCTAAAGTTCAACATATTACTGTGATTGTTGTTCCTTTCTCCCAGTCTCTCTTTATTGTTCATTTGTTTATTTAGGAATTCAGTTCCTGGTTGTGAGAACATGTGGTATTTCTCTTTACATACCTGGGTTGTTTCATTTAGAATAAATTTCTCCAGGTTCATCCACATTGTTGCAAATGGTAGAATTTCATTCTTTTTTATGGCTGAGTCATATTCAATTGTGTATATATACCACAATTTCCTTATACAGTCATGCATTGATGTACATTTAGGTTGGTTTCATCACCTGGCTGTTGTAAAGAGAGCTGCAATAAACATGGGAGTGCAGATATCCCTTCGCCCTGATGTTTTCCAATCGTCTGGACATATACCCAGTAGTGGGGCTGCTGAATCACATGAAAGTTCTATCTGCAGTTGTTTAAGGAAACTCCATACTGCTCTCCATAATTGCTGTACTAATTTATAGTCCCACCAACAGTGCAGAAGGGTTCCTCTTTCTCCACATCGTCACCAGCATTTGTTATTCTCATTTTCATAATAGATTTATTGGGGTGAGGTTATATCTCAAAGTGGTTTTGATTTGCATTTCCCTGATGATTAGTGATGCTGAGCATTTTTTCATATACCTGCTGGCCATTTGTATGTCTTCCTTTGAGAAATGTCTCTATTGATCTCCTTTGCTTATTTTTTAATTTGATTATTTGTTTTTTTGCTGTAAAATTGTCTTGAGTTCTTTGTATGTTATGGATATTAATCCCTTGTCAGATACGTAGTT
>NW_007740233.1:11138-14703 GCF_000696425.1 Galeopterus variegatus | reverse complement strand
CTTCAAGCACAGCATGTAAATCTTTCTCTCCAGTTTTCCTCTTTGCACTCCTGTTCAGTATCTTTACCACATGCGTTTTTATAATGACATTAACTAATTAACTACCAAAAGAGGTAACAGAGGTGGCCTTATGCAGAGAGCTTATGTTTCCAGACTAGCTGACTTTTATAAACCATGTAACAAATTATTTCTAGAGTATGGTAAAATTTACTTTGTCAATTGCATTTACACAAAAATGAGAGCTGACAGTAAGTTACAAAATAGCCTGCAAAATGTGGAAGCAACATGAATTGCTTGAGTAATCCTGGTATATAATTTGTCATCTCCTTCATTTTCATCTGAAGAGATGTTAAATTAAAATCTTGGCATTCAAAAATTGAGCGTTCTTCGTTTCTGTGGTTCCTCATCTTACTACTAGCAATCAGCTGTTAACTAGAAACTGGAGGAATAGTAAATTAATATAGTAAAAGTAAACATGCTGGGAGCATCTTTCATTCTTAACATTGTCTATTTGCTTTCTCTAGTCTCATGACCTTTTGTCAAAAGGAAGTTCAGACCAAATGTTATAACTCTAATCAGATAGATTATTTTTGCTGCATCTTTGGGGAAATCTTCACAAATATGGGTTTGAATATATTAATATCTTTATGTATAACTTAATTTCAATGAATTAGTAGGTATCTTGAAAATATCTTTATTTGATATCCTGATTATAGAATAAGGTCAGTATTATTTTTATTCTGAATATTATATGCTAGCAGTATTGAATATTCTTAAAATGACCATTTTGAAGTGTGGCAATTATGTGGAAAATATTTTGTTTTTCAAATACAATAAACTGTTTCTATAATATCGATAACATAACATATACCTAGTAGTTTTTTGTTAGCTGTTAGCTGCTTCAAGAATTAATATGCATTGCTTACTCAATTAATTTCAAGCCCGGTTATGCACAGGAATGAGTAGTGGACATAATTTTGTCATTTGTTTTTTGTTCATAAGCAAACCTATATGGTCCTCAAGTCCAGGAGATTCTAAATCAAAGAGCAGGGTCAAGCATCTATGTATTTTTAAAGCTCCACATGTATCTGATAGGCTAACAAGGCAAAAACAAACAAACAAACAAACAAACAAAATAACAAAGAAAACCCTGCACTGGATGACCCTTAAGGATTTAAAAAGATTTGAGACTAGCATCATATTTAACCAGAAATATACAACATGCTTATTATCAAACTGAATTTTTTACAAAGACATAACAGAACATTTGAGTCAGAACAGAACTTTTTATAAACAATTAGTCTTGATGAACTGTGAGCTTCATAGCAATAAAATGGGCAAACAAAAAATCTAGGGCAGAAAAATAGCCTTCTACCTTTATGCATACCTAATATAGGCAAAGAAGCTAAGAGAAAGATAACTATTTGTTCTTTTTTACAGATACTAATTATTTTCTCTTGCAAACAATCTCAATTTCTTCTGCTAAGAGATGCCAATACTTGATACTTGGCATGATTTAGAGAATGACATGCAATTTTCTCTTTAAGTTATAAACAGGGGCCGACCCCGTGGCTCACTCGGGAGAGTGCGGTGCTGGGAGTGCAGCAGCGCTCCCACCGCGGGTTTGGATCCGATATAGGAATGGCCGGTGCGCTCACTGGCTGAGCGTGGTGCGGACGACACCAAAAGTTAGAAACAGGAATAACAGTGACTCACAAGGTCTGGTCACTTATCCTTTAAAAAATTATTCAAATAACATTTTGTACTAAGAATTGGATGTGCCATGGCTAAACCCACGGTCAAGGCTCTGGAAACTACACTCTACCTACCAAGATGACAAGGAAAGGTGTGGGGAATAAAATAATTGGGCCAATATTTCAAACCACAAATTATTAATTTCAGTAAGAGTAATAGATTTTAAGAAATACTATAGGGATACATTTTTAAAAATAAATATTTATGATCTACTAGGTATCTGATGGATAACATACCTTAACCTGCTGATTCTGAGCTATCAAATTACTAGCATATTACCAAAATTTATACACAGATTGCTCTGATACTTCCGGAATAACAAAGTGGACAGAGTACTAAATACAGTCAGTACCTTTATAGCTTTGCATGTAACAAATATCAATGTTTTTTATACTGGACACATCTTTTAAGTGTGGTGTTGGTTTTTAGATAACGTTAACTGCACTGCTGGTATGCAGTGACTCCTCTAACCCATGATGTATCATTTCTATGTTTAAGCACTCCTGTTAAATCTGAATTTACCAGAATCCACACAGTGCTTCAGCCAGTTACCATCAACTAATTGGAAATGGCTGGGTAATGAAAGTTATTTGCATTTATCCTGAGATTATCCTTCAATTCTGTAATCCTTTAATTGGTTGTAGTCTGTGATTCCTATTTCTTTTAATAACTAAGAACCTCTTCTCCCTTCTTTTAGAGATTCCATCTTTGAAGGATGAAGCACTAACCATGGCAGGGGTTTAAATATTTTCAGTTGAAACACATTATATAAACTATCATTAATGTAACCTAGCCTTATCAGATCTTATGTTTCTTCATAAAACAAATGAATTAAGTATTAGAGCATAATTATCTTGTGGTTCAAGAGGAGCTAAATGATTGTTTAAAGTGCTTACCTCTCTTTTTCCTCTTCAGTGTAACCAGTCTCACCTGCACAGCTGCTCGTCTTTGAGCCTACCAACTCCTCAAGACTGGGTTATTTGAAGAGATCTTCAGGACCATAGAAGAACACTAAACTCACGCTGACCTTGTAGGAGCTGTTTCTCTCAGGGATTCTTCATAAGAAGTCAGATGTTTCATTGTGTAAATGTTTTTTAAATTACAAAAATGTTCTCATTTTTAGTATTTCTTTTTAAGTTGAAGTAATTTTTTCCTAGTTTGAAATGAGTTATTGTACTTAGGAAAAGGAATGCAGCTAAGATAACACAGGAGAGGCTGATGCAGAATTATAAAGTATGAAATTTCTTAGAACTTTCTCAGTACACCAGAATGGCCCCAACCCTAGTTAGATTACACTGCTTTAGGAATATTTATACGTATTTTTTTAAAGAGGTAGATTCTTTTAACGGTTTTAATTTTTGTTTCAATATACCATGTGCAGATTATACATAACAGAGAAACTTTGAATCTACATCTCACTTTTAAATTATCTAGATAATTTTTAAATGTTCCTATCACACTAGACTTTCCAGTATATTATCAGATGTGCTAAATTCTCTTAAGCACTAAAGTATAATCCTTCTGACAGTGTATATTCCTGTTCAGTAACAAATGATATTAATTTAAGAAGATATGATCTCTGCTCAATTTAATAGTTTAAAATGAAAACACTTTTGTATAGATACACAAATGACTTTCGTATGTAGATTTTGTATCCTGCAACTTTATTGAATTCATTTATTAGCTAACAGTTTTTTGGTGAAGTCCCTGACTATCTCTGCTTAGTGTTTTGTTTAAAACCTAGAAATAAAATATTAAACAAACACATTTCACAGCTAGTAAATTGCCTACTATAGCTTAAAAATCTATT
>NW_007740233.1:9454-10382 GCF_000696425.1 Galeopterus variegatus | reverse complement strand
ATGTAACTAGTTATCACTAAATATTGTTCTGTAAATGGCATTACCCGTACACATGTATGTGTGTGTATGTATACTCACACAAGATTGTCTAAAAGATCATTTCTGAGTATCATGACTAAAATCCTCTTTCTATGATGAATATCACATTATTATTTGGTAGCTAGTAAAGGAAACAACTTAGCAGTCACTTCCATAAATTGCATTCAGCCTCGCTCATTATATTGTCTCTTTTTATCATAATGTAGAGGTATTTCTATGAAAATTTTAACTTAACTGTTATAGATGAATTTGATACTGTTAAAGTTTATGAGAGGTCACTATTTTGAATTAGGCCCCAGCAGACCAGACCATAACAGAATGGAGTCACTTGTGCTAAGTGCCATGTAATAAAACTGACCTTTGAAACAGGCCAGTTTTCTTAAAAAAGAAATAAATAAATGGAGATTATGGTCAACCTGAGTCAGTGAAATAAGGATGTCCCTTCTATTTTAATGCTATGAAGAAAGTACCTTAAAAACAACTAATCCTTTTTCTGTTCTCTGTTTCTGCTTTCTTCAGTCTTTTTCTGCCTATAAAGTCAATCTCTGCTGTTCAGCTGATAGAACACCTATTTTACAGATTAAGGTGTTGCCAAATTCTAGAACTGCAAATAAAACCCAGTTAGATCTTTAAATTTGTTGAAATTTTTCTTTTGACGATAGATTTTAAAGGCATATTGTAGAGTCATATTTTAAATATCTGTTACTGAAAACGTATGAGTACTTATGAAATACACACAATCTTATGTGGTGTTTTAAAAACCATACGTACTGCATAGAGCACATACATTTTGAAAATATGACTTGAGTTAATTTTTACCCACTTTTATAGAAAATGTAATTCCAGCTCCATCTTGTGGTTTATAATTTGTTTTCTAAAACAGTGCATT
>NW_007740233.1:6775-8741 GCF_000696425.1 Galeopterus variegatus | reverse complement strand
TAAATTAAAGTAGGTTCAGTACTTTATATCCGTAACATATTAAATATGCATTTATCTTTAAAGTTCTAGGTAAACTGAAGTCTTACATTTCAAAAAGGCACTCTGATTTTGGACTTTGGTAAGAAATGAATTTAATTTGGCGTAATAGTTGATGATGAGGTTAGTTATTCCCAACTAGATTAATATTCAAGCAACTTTCAAATTACCCAGTATTTATAAAGTGCCTATTTTAGTACAGAATAAAAATGTGGAAATATGAATTAAGCTCCTTTTGATATTAATTAATAACATTAGACTGATTTCAGGTGTACAAATCCATGATTTTATAACATATTTTATGGCTTATTTGAATTTCAATCTGTTTATTTCAGTAAATTAATTGACCAAGTTTATTAGCATGCAAGAAATATCCAATTAGAACCCAAGATTAATAATACAGCTATACTCTTAAATTCAGAGGAAATAATCTACGATTCCCACACTTTCACTTAGTTTTAATCATTTGTGCAGATAGTGATGTGATCAGTCTGGCTATACCTGTCAGAACTAAAAACAAAATATGGCAGAAAGAATGAATCCATAAACTGTGATCTAGTTTGTCATGAAAATAGTTGACATATGGTATAAATATGAAATCAATCTCAGAACTATTATTCCTTTTATCTCTAGTTCTATATAATATGTGATATTTTTAATACACTGATAAATTATTTCTAACTTTATGACAGCTTAAATATCAATGAAAGGGGAAGAGTGATTTATATCCTACCAAATAGATTTTAAAATAAATTTAGTTAGCCAACTGTAAAAAAAAGCACAAAACTTTACAACTTAAATATAGATGTACATGTTCAGGTACAAAAATAGGAAAATATTTTTAATTTGTCAACAAAATCAACTTCTGAAATATTTTAGGACAAACTACATGAGATACTAGGAAGCTCCTTTTAGCTCTTATTTGATATGTAAATTGAATTTATTTTTAGATATCATGGTCAGAGAAAAGGCATCCTGGCTCACAAATGCTTTTGATTAAATAAAATTCATTTTACATAGATTATTGATTCTCAAAAATTTATAATATAATCAAGTATAATAACATATAATAAAATACATATAGATTGTAATGAATGTAAATAAGATTTTCTTCCTTGGCATACATTTTCTTCTGGGAACTGGCCCTTTGATTCCCATATCCCATTCTCTCTCCTCATGACTTTTAGCAAAAAGACTTTATTACATGAATTGCCTCCATGCCAAAGATTTTAGTCTTGTAGAAAATACCCTACAAAAACCGAACAAATTAATCCTGTGTCTCTCTATCATTGTAGATTAGAGTATGGTGTGTGGCCTGGGTTTCTTTCCTAAAAGACAATGATATGAAGCTGCTGGAATCCATGTTTCTTGCATTGTGTATCAGAGTAGTAGGAAGAATGCCTATATTTGAAGAAAGTAAAGAAGAACATTTACAAAGAGGAACAGAAAAGATGAAGAGAGAATTCTCAGGGCATGCAAGTTTTTCATTTCTAATTGTTAATAGGATCCATCTGTAGATCTACACTTGTGTTTGATGTAAAACTTCTGCATCTTTATAATGATCGTCCCTTTTTGCTTTTGCCGATTTAAATTACATTTCAATAATTTAAATTCAAAGTCACCTAATTTAAAAGAAAGCTAAATTGTATCCAATACAGTATTTCAGAAGACACTTCAGGACTGTAAAGAGTCTTGTGCCATCATTAATGTATGTTTTTAAAATGCAATGTATTCTTAATAACCAGATATTAAATTTATTAATAACAATATTAACTTTTTCATAACTTTGTTTTTTATGTTTTACCATTTTATATTAGAATTCTTTCTGAATATTGATTTATAATTCCCTAAGCAGCACTATGTGCTATATTTGAGATGTTTGTACTACACACATAGGCATATGCACACATACACACACACAAGTGTGAGC
>NW_007740233.1:5836-6490 GCF_000696425.1 Galeopterus variegatus | reverse complement strand
TGTGTGTGTGTGTGTGGTGGCTCAGAAAATGATAAGAACAAATGTAGTTGTTGCTCTATTAATGTTTTTAATTTTCAAAGTGATAATACATAAAATAATATTGTGGAAATTTAATGTCAACATAAAGGGCTTAGGAAGATTAAAAATAAGATATTTATCAAGATACAAGGTACATTTTTGGTCTACTCAATAATGTGATCAAAATCTACATGCTAGTATTTTGGAAATCATTTTAATTAGTTGAAGTTTTGACTTTTTAGAAATGTGTGCCTTCACTTGTCTGTGGGTTTACTAGTCTCTGAGTACCATAAGAAAGAAACTCATTCTTCATGTATAGATTTCCACTAATAATCACAATATAAATGAAGGATTACCTAAACACCAGCATTGTGATTTTTGAAGTTAAATAGACATAGGATTTAATCCTGGATAGACCATTTACCTGATCTGTGCGTAAACCTATTTTCTCATCTATAATATATCAATAAATAGCTACTTTCATGCTGTGGTTAAACATTTGACTATAAAGTCCTCAGCTTATTATTTAGTTCATAGTAGGTGTTCACTTTAAAGAAGTAGCTCCTTTTCTCCTTTTTATTGTTAATAATTATGCCCAATTAATGCTTTTTTGTAAGATAATTTTTTTCTCTTTTT
>NW_007740233.1:3449-4681 GCF_000696425.1 Galeopterus variegatus | reverse complement strand
AGTTCATAGTAGGTGTTCACTTTAAAGAAGTAGCTCCTTTTCTCCTTTTTATTGTTAATAATTATGCCCAATTAATGCTTTTTTGTAAGATAATTTTTTTCTCTTTTTTGTAAGAGAAAAGTACTTTTAGAAATGTAAAAACCTAAAAAAAAGGACTCTTCTACTGAATTCAATTAAGCTAAATTTTTGCAAACTTTTTTTTAATTGAAAAATAATTTGTACATAAATATAAGGTACAGAGTTGAATATCAACACCTGTGTACAATGTGATGATCAGATCAGGATCATTAGCTTATTTGTCATTACAAAATGTTATCATTCTTTGTGTCCAGTACCAATTTCTCTGTAACCCATCCCCCCTCTCCCTCTGCCACTGCTAATAACCACAGTTTTTTCTCTCCAGAAAGTTCAAGCTATTGTTGTGATTGTCTGTTTGTTTTTCTTTCTCCCTTTCTCTCCCTCTCTTTCTTTGTTTCTTATTTATTCATTTATTTCTCTCACTTATGAGTGAGCACTTGAAATATTTCTCTTTTTGTGCCTGGCTTCTTTAACTTATCATAATTTTTTCCAAGCTCATCCAAGCTGTTTCAAATGACAGAATTTCATTATTCCTTATTACTGAATACTGTTCCATTTTGTATACTTATCACATTTTCCTTATCCAGTCATCCATTGTTAGACATTTAGGTTGGTTCTATATGTTGGATATTGTAAATAGAGCTGCAATAAACATAGAAGTGCAGGTGTCCCTCTGACATTGATGATTTCCAATCCCAGTATTGTGATTGCTGGGTCATATAGTAGTTCTATCTGCGATTGTTTGAGAAAACTCCATACCATTTTACATAATGGCTGTGCTACTTTACAGTCCCACCAACAGTGTAGAAGTATTCTCCTTTCTCCACATCCTCACCAGCATTTTTTATTATGTCTTTTTTTTTTATTGGTTATGAAGCCAGAGATATGAAGTTTATGGGTATCAATATAGGATAAATATGAACTATGTACAATATGGATTGCTTTATTCCTTTGTAATTCCCATCTTTTCAACCAAATACAAAATTTGGTACATTATCAAGTTCAAGGAATTCTTAGTCAGCTGTGTTTAACATTCTGTGGTGTGGATAGTGTACAATAAAAGAGAAGTAGTTAAAATCATATAAAGCAAGAAATTATTTTGTTCATTATTATTTTTTGAATTGGTATTATATATATATATATATATATATATA
>NW_007740233.1:0-1497 GCF_000696425.1 Galeopterus variegatus | reverse complement strand
GGATGAGTGGATACGGAAAATGTGGTATATCTACACAACGGAATACTACTCAGCTATAAAAACGAATGAAATACTGCTATTTCCAACAACATGGATGGACCTTTAGAGAATTATATTAAGTGAAACAAGTCAGGCACAGAAAGAAAAATACCACATTCTCTACAAATAAATAAATAAATGCACAAACAACTGGAAGGGAGGGAAGAAGACACAACAATTACAATTCCTTGAAGTTGACACGACAAGCAAACAGAAAGAACATTGTTGGGAGGGAGGGGGAGAGGGAGGAGGGAGGGAGGTTTCAGTAATGGGCCACAATAATCAACCACATTGTATATTGACAAAATAAAATAAAATTTTTAAAAAATATATGATATGTCTTTTGTAGCACTCTGATTAGCATTTCCCTTATCTTTATGTCTGAGGTTCTGGTAGCAGCCTACCACACAGCCACAAACACTGACATTAGAGTAAAGATACTTGCTTTCTGATGCTGCCCCAGACACTGACAAGCTCAGGATCTTGTGTAGAGATAATATGGTGGGGAAAAAGAATGTGGGCTTTGGAGCCAAACAAGATCTGGATTCAAACCAGCTACTAACTGTATGGCCTTGATGACATTCACTTCACCTCTCTGAGACTCAGTTTCCCAATCTTGCAAAATTATTGTGAGGATTAAATGAGGTAATATGTGTAAAGATTCTACAATAGTAGGTGCTCAGTGAATGGCATTTATGCCATAATCATCCACATTATTATGAATTACTACTGTCTCAGGGTGAGACTAGATGAGTTTTAAACTCACGAGTAGCTTTGTCTGATATTCTGTGAGACTATTTATGACCACATGTTCATATATATATATAACAGAAAACTAGTTGTCTGGAAATTCCTTTGACCCAGGTTTCAAATACTTGAATGGTTACTATCTTCCTCTCTCTAATATTCGGTCAAAGTATTTTCTTGACTCAGTCATGCACTGATTCATCATTGCCAACCTATCATGTTAGGCAGGGAATGAGCATNTTTAATTTAAACACTGCTTTTAACATAAAGAATACATTGAAACAAAATTCTGGAATCAGAGTATAAGCAAATGGAAAATTAGGAACTAATCTTAAATAGATTGCATTTGTCTAGAAATATTTAAGATACATTTAATGATAAAATGCACAGGATTATAAGGCAATCTGGATATTATTATTCAGAAAGTTAAAAATAAATGTTTAAGGTCTTTTGCATTATCATATATAGATTTGTTGTCAAGTTGAAAAGCATATTTAGTTTACCACTGGTAGAATTGGCCTTGTGACTTTTAAAATATATTTGAAAAACTGTAGTGAAGAAAGCTATGCCAGAAATATCAATTTATATATTATTCTAAAATGCTGTATATAAAATATATTCTAAAATATACTATGAAACTGTAACTGTTACAATACTCTTATAGACCAAAAATTCTTAAAAGACATACATTAGATATTAGAGTAATTCTAA
>NW_007740232.1:30773-31254 GCF_000696425.1 Galeopterus variegatus | reverse complement strand
GTCATCAAAGTTGTGCCCTGTCCCGCCCTGCCCCGCAGGTGTCCTGACTCTCCAACTGCCGGGAGTGAACTCCTCGGGGGAGGGTCCCTCAGCACACAATTCCTCTTTGACTCTCCACGGCATGGGTCAGCCCTTTTGGAGGGCTGACTAGTAAACTTCAATGTAGCTCGAGGGGACTCCGGGTACCCCTCTCCCCACCAGAAATCAGTTAGGGGCTCTTCCAAATTGAGGTCCCCATAGGTGGAATCTGCCTCTCTGGAAGAGGGAGTTTATCTGGGGCCGACACCCAGGGTGTGGCGAAGAGACGATCTGGGTGGGCTCCTCTTCCCTGCCCCCCCGACACTGGCCGGGGGCTCCCCACGCTACCAGCCCCATCAGAGATCCGCAGGGAGAGTGGGATTTTAGGCCAGTCCACAGGCTCTGGGGTGCCCCGTGTCGAGGTAAGCAAATAGCACGTCTCAGTGAGGAGTCACGCCAAACA
>NW_007740232.1:28093-30016 GCF_000696425.1 Galeopterus variegatus | reverse complement strand
TCAGTGCGGAGCCGAGCCTGGATGGCTGGCCTGCCCTCACTAAGCCATTCCTCTCCGCCCCCACCCGAGAAAATGGAGACAGCTTTGATGTGGACGCCTAGCCTGGTGTGGTGGGCAGGCGCCAGGCGGGGGGGGAGCAGTCGGGCTTTGCCCCGCAAGTGGGGCTGGGCTGGGGGTGACTCACAGAGGTTGCAGAGTTGGGCCGGTCTGGCGCGCTTCACTCCGTATCTGCGCTGTCCTTTGCTGGCTTTCCTGGCCTTTGATGACTGGGCTGATCGCTCGTTCCCACAGCCGGGATTGGGCGCTCTCAGGAGTCCTCCTCTGTGTCGGCCCCAAAGCCTCGAACCTGCTGCCGCTTGTTTGTCAATGTAGGATCGTTGTTGAAAGAATTATTCGCCTTTTGTTGCTCTTGGAAATGCAATCAATACTCTGGTATCACAGCGCACAGCTCACAGGATCGCGCTGTCTCCTGGCACGGCTGCTCCAGACCCGTCACCATCTTCCTCCTAAGCCTCACTTATTTCATTTTTTGACAGCATGGAAAGTATATACAACAGTTTGAGATTACTTGTCAAACATTAATTGTCTTTCCAATGCCTGTACAGCCACATAAGTTCTGCATACAGGTTCTACTTTGCCTTCTAAATTTAGGTAGAATTTGCTGGCAAACATTTTCAAGTCTGCAGTAGAAACTAATTTCCAAAGACATTCAGTGTCCAATAATAGCAGTTGAGAGAAGTTCCCCTCATTCAGAAAAAAAATTAATCTCAGTCTCAAGCTCAAAACATTGTCAAAGAACTTTAACACTGCAAATATATTGAACTATTAATCCTTTAGTCACTTTAAACTCAGCAATAACTTCTAAAATAAACACCAGCCAGCTAAGAGTTACCTCTTGACTCATCAAGACCCGAGAAAAACATTCAAAATCATTTACTTTATCTTTTAATTGACAACTTAGAATTTTCCCAGTTTCCTTAACTCTTCTAGCAAGTGTTTTATTGAAAGGCTTATGATCAAACAAGTTTACTTGTCATGGATATACTTCTTCATCAGCTGCCAAACAAGACTTGACACTACCCAACATACATTCCTCCTGAAACCTCTCAGCAGACTAGGAGTAGAAGGAAACTTCCCTAATGCTATAAAGGTATTTCTACAAAACCTGAGATAACAATGTACTTAGTGGTAAAAATCTGAATGCTTTCTCCTGAAGATCAGGAGAAAGACAGGATTGTCTACTTTCAGCACATCTATTCAACATTGTACTGAAGATTCTAGACAGTGCAATAAAGTAAGAAAAGCACATAAAAGGCACCCAGATGTAGGGGGAGAAGTAAATCTGCTTTATTTATACATGATGTAATAATCTATGTGGAAAATGGAATGGAATTTATAAAAAGCTTCAAGAACTAACAAATTAATTTCATAAATTAAAGGGTAAAAGATTGATTTGCACAACTAAGTAATATTTCTATATACTAGCAACAAATAAACAGAAATTGATATTTAAATATAATGCTATTTACAGTAGCTTAAAAATATAAAATACTTAAGGATAAATATGTTAAACAATGTGAAAGACTTGTACACTATAAACTACAAAACATCACTGAAAGAAAATAAAAACTTAAAAAATGGAGAGTTATACCATGTTCATAGGTCATAAAAGTTAATGATAAGACATCAATTTTCAAATCGACCTATGAATTCAATGAAGCTCAAATTAAAAAGCTTCTGCACATCAAAGGAAAGAACCAACACAGTGAAATGACAATCTACAGAGTGGGAGAAACTTTTTGCTAACTGTGCATTTGACAAAGAATAAATATCCAGAATATACAAGGAACTCAAACAATTACACAGTAAAAAAAAAAAAAAAAAAAAAAAAAAAAAAAAAAAAAAAAAAAAAAAAAAAAAAAA
>NW_007740232.1:526-27887 GCF_000696425.1 Galeopterus variegatus | reverse complement strand
AAAAAAAAAAAAAAAAAAAAAAAAAAAAAAAAAAAAAAAAATCCAATCAAAAAAATGGGCAAAGGAGCTGAATAGACATTTTTCAAAGGAAGATACAATACAAAAATGGCCAACAGGTACATGAAAAAATGTTCAACATCACTAGTCATCAAGGAAATGCAAATTAAAACCACATTGTGATATCATCTCAACCCAGTTAGAATGGCTATAATAAAAAAGACAGAGAATAACAAATGCTGACGAGGTTATGGACAAAAGGGAACGCTCCTACACTGCTGGTGGGACTGTAAATTAGTACAACCACTATGGAAAACAGTATGGAGGTTTCTCAAACAACTACAGATTGATTTTCCATACGATCCAGCAGTCCTACTTCTGGGTATATAAGAATAGAAATCATCAGGTCGAAGGGATACCTGCATTCCCATGTTCATCACAGCTCTATTTATGATAGCCAAGAAATGGAACCAACCTAAATGTCCATTGATGGACGATTGGATAAGGACAATGTGGTATACACACACCATGGAATACTATTCTGCCATAAAAAAGAATGAAATTCTCCCATTTGCAACGACATGGATGAACTGAGAGAAACTTATGTTGAGTTAGATAAGCAAAGCACAGAGGGATAAATACTGTATGTACTCTCTCATAAGTGGGAGCTAAGAGAGAAAGGGAGGCAGGATAGAAAGACCACAGTGGCGTCGGACTTCCAGAGGGAGAAAACATACCTAGGGATACAAAGTTGAGAGGGGGAAAGGGACATGGGGAGGGAGGTCGGGGATAATTGGGTGGGGGACATGGGGTATAATCTCAATTTGTGGTAAAGGGCATACTGCCAGTATGGATCTGGCCAGCACACCTTGGGCACAAGCGGTGACAATCAGCTTTGTATCTCATGAATATTCATAACTAAAAAAAAGTACTATGGAAAAATCCATTTATTTGTTGGTAGAAATTGACAATTCAATTTTAAAATTTATGTGAAAGAACAAAGGACCCCGCATAGTAAAATACTTTTGCAAAAGAAGAGTAAATTGGGAGAACTATTGCATTTTGAGACTTACTATACAAGTATAGGTACACTGTTGAAGATAAAGTTTTATTTGCATGAAGATTAACAAAGAGATCAATGGAACAATGAAACAGAGTCCAGAAATATATATATATTTTTGACAAAGGTACAAAAACAATTCAGTGATGAAATTATTTTTTCAGCATATGATACTGGAACAATTAGATATACATATGCAGGGAAAAAAATGAGCTTTGATCTGTACCAATAACATGAACAACAATTAATTCAAAATGGATTGTAGACTTGAATATAAAACCAAAAGTTAAAACTATTATAATAAAAACAAGATAAAATGTTCTGTTACACGGTTGGGTTAGGCAAATTTTTTTAAATACAACACCAAAAGCACAATCAATAAAAGAACACTTGATAAATTGGATTTCATCACACTTAAAAATATCTGCTCTTTAAAAGGTATTGTTAAGAGAATAAAAAGGCAAACTATGTAATACAAGTAAATATTTGCAAATTGTGTATCTTATAAAGTATTTGCAACCAGAATATATAAAACACACTAAAGATTCAATAAAAAGAAACAAACAACCCTATTTAAAAATTGGACAAAATATTTGATTGGATGTTTACCAAAAAGATAATATGAATTGCAAACACATACATAAAATGATGGTTAATATTATCAGTCATTAGTGAAATGCACACTAAAATCATGAGCTAGCACTATGTGTGCATTAGAATTTCTAACATTAAAAATGCTGAAAATTACAATTGTTAATAACGATGTGGAGAACTGGAGCTATAAAGGGACTAGAATTTTCATATACTGTTGGTAGGAAAATACAATGGTAATTCACTTTGGGAAACAGTTTGACCATTTAAAAAAATTAAAAATTAAAATACACCTATCACCTGGTCCAGCCATTGTACAGGTAGGAATTTATCCCCTCCAAAAATGAAAAAATAAAAGACTTGTACAAGAATTTTTATGAGGTTTATTTGTAATAGCCAAAAACTGGAAACCACCCAACTGTCCATCAATAGGCAAATGGATATTCATACTATCACTGCTAGTCAACCATAAAAAAGATTGACCTATCAATATACACTATAACGAGGATGGATCTCAGAACAATTATTCTGAGTGAAAGAAACCATGCAAAATAATCTATATCTTATGGTTCCAATTATATACAGTTCTAGAAAATGCAAACTGTGAATCAGATTCTGTGAAGCAGAAAGCAGACCAGTTGTCACTGGAGACATGAATGGTAGGGAGGGACCGGAGTCAGAGATTACAAAGGGTCATGAGGAAACTGTAGTATGATGGATATGTTGCCTGTCTTCATTGTGGTGATGGTTTCTTGAGTGTATGTACATATATATACATATACAAACAAAAACTTTTAAATTTTACAATTTAAAGTGGTGTGCAGTTTATTGTTTATCAATTTTGCTGCTCAAAAAATGCACATGCATTTGCCTTTTCTTCAGAGAAAAACACCTTTCAATGAAATTTATTATTCATCTTCGTACTGCAGCACTCAATGCTAATATACTTTATGAGCTATGACACTGATCTCCTTGTGCATAAGTAGAAATATAAAACAGGAATAAAGTTTTCTGGCTACTATCATTAGGAAAATATTCTACATCCTTCTAATAACTATCATATTCAAAATAGCTGATATGTCACAGGGGTAGAGATTATTATAGTTGAATCCAGTTGTTGATTTTCTTGTGTAAACATTAGAATCATTGCAAACTGATCCCTTTTAAAAACTTAACATATGAAGAAATGCATTGAACTTTCAATAATTATCAACAGGTATAGATTCTACCAAATATATTTCATGTTGATGTTTCATTAATGAAAACCAGTATACTATAATTATCACAATTTTTTCTACAACTAACTAGTTAACTTACTGTTTCAAATGCTGTTCATTATCTTTGGGTTCTCAGAGAAAAATCCGAGCATCATTAGCTCTGTGGTGAGATTATGGTTATAGTTAATGCCAGTAATTAAAAACTGTTGTACATGGAATAGACTCAGGTTACTCCTATATCTGGCATATCTAACTGAAATCGTCTATGAGTTATCACTAACCAATTTCCACTAGAACTTGACAAACAAGAACTATGCATCTCCAATCAGAAGGGATGACCCAATTTAGTTCAGTTTCCATGGCAATTACCTTGTGGATGTTCTGAAACTACCTCAAATTATAGTCAAAACTCTGTGTCTATCTAGATGGATAGCTTTCTATCAGATTCTTTAAAAAGACCTTGATTTCCCCACAAAAAAGAAATACATTTCTTGCATATCTCACTCTTGTTCTTGCTTGCTCTCATGTCCCTCTCTCTTTCTCTCTTTCTTTCTCAGTATATCAAGGTCCAGGGAAGTAAATGGGCTTGTCCTGAAGGGCTTCTCCTTGTGACACAGTTAAACAGAGCTGGGACTGGAATTGCATTTCTCTGAATTCCAGTCCTACTTTCATTTCCCTTGTACCAATGGTGTGTTATCTTCTGTCAATATATTAAAAGCATTATTCACGCACTATGGTAACTAATCTACTAGTGCATTATCATATATGCCAAATAATGATAGGAAGCTATACTCTTTTCAATTTTTATATATGCATTGTACCATGTACCTTATGTAGGATGTGAACAAATTAAATTTCTTACTTTTAATTCTGAGTCCTAGTTAAAATTGCCATGGATAAAACAAGTGTGTGCTTTCCACATGTTTGATTGGTTGCCTGACAGACTCTGGTAATTGAAAATAATTGAATCATTAAACCACATATACCAAAAAGTAAGTCTGTTTTAATGATAGCCACATTAGAACTTGATGAATGGTTATTAGATGTCAACCCTTATGTTTCTTACTCTCAAGGAGCTGTCTTAGAGTAAATAGCAAGCTCTTATATCAGAATAATAGTTCAATATATTTTAACCATATCTAATAAAACATGTATATATAAAAAAGCTCAAACTTTGGTGAAATCTTGTTATTCCCCCATGTCTTTTAAAATTCCCAACATACCATAATTTATCACATTTATCATTATGTATGATTCACATTCCACTATTGCACTTTGAGAAGATTAACTTATCCAAATCATTAATCTATCTTTTAACAGTATTATTTTCTAAGATATCTTTATTATTGCAATGCATGTTTTCATTATACTTGCCTTCTTAAAACTGAGGTCATTCAGCCTTTAAGGAGGTGATAGAGCAGATGAACCTCACTTAGTTATGTTATTCTTTCTGAAATTATGTAACACTGACAAAAGTCACATAAGGAACAATATAAATGAAATCATATTGTTAGGGTGAAGGCATGCGGTAGATAAATATGAGGGGTCTTCAAAAAGTTCATAGAAAGATTCATATTATCTATCAATTCAATTTTTCCATGAACTTTTTAAAGTACCCTCCTATGTATTTTGAATCCTTCCCATAAATGATAATTCTGATTTCTGATATTCTTCATAGATTCTTTTGAAGGGTTTTATTTTAAATGTGTAGTATTTTCACAATATCATAATATGCAGACACCATTGGCACAATATACTTTATGTGAAACTCTTTATTTCATATCACAGATGGCATACAATAAAAGGGAGTCAAGGGCCGGCCCGGTGGCGCACTGGATAGTGCGCCGCTTGGGAAGCGTGGCGGCGCTCCCGCCCGAGGGTTCGGATCCCACATACAGACCGGTTCCCGCTCACTGGCTGAGCGAGGTGCGGGAGCAACACCGAGGGTTGCGATCCCGTTGCCGGTCCCGGTCTGGTGCGGGGGCGACACTGAGGGTTGCGATCCGTTGCCGGACACGGAAAAAGACAAAAAAAAAAAAGGGAGTCAAGAAGTAAAATATTAAGCACCCTCAGAATTTACAGCATGGTAAATAATTTATATTGTGGCACAATATATCAGCAATAATTGTTAACGGTTACTTTAAAGAAAACTCATAAGGAGTTTTCTCAACAGTTAGATGTATTTGAATGTTTCCTGTATGTAAGTTGTATTTAGTGTAGCCATACCTGAATCTCCAATGTGAGAACCTGAAACTTCAGCCTTTGAATGTTAATCTAGACACAGAATTGTCCAGTAGTTACCCAACTGCATTGAACATTGCATGAGCATTTGAAGACAGATGGACTTCAATTAGGTGAATAATTGTAAAAATATAGTGGTTATAAAAAATATTTCAATATATCTGTCATAACCAGGTGACATGAAAGACACAGGTACTACTAACACCACCATGGTTTGTTATCAACATTTATAATTAAATGAAATGCTAAATTTAAATTAGAGGTTAGCGAAAATGAAGATGTAATATTTTTCTTATCCACATTTAGGAATCTTTGAATTCTATTCATAAAACCTAGGTTAAGAAACCCTAGTGGTCTATCGCAAAGATTCTGAAATATTTCTCCAATATGCATAATATAACATTAAAAAGCATAGTAAGTATCGCAATATTTTCTAGTTTCTCTTTACTTATAAATTGCTAATACAAAATGGGCTTAAACTGAATAAGGAGAACTTCTGCCAATGAAGTGTGAGGATAGTAATACTTCAACTTTATGCAGCGTCAATAAGTAATAGCCAACACAAGGTGATGTCCTGAACTACAAGATAAAATGTAGATCTTACTAGCTTCTAAGAGTTGGGAACAGGTCATTGAGAAGGGACTTTCTATAATAGAAATATTTTCATATAATTTGGTTAATTTAAATGATAAAGCATAAAGATGATAACCAAAAGGACTTGTTAAATTGATATACAATCTTCTTTAATGTATTTCCAGTTTTGTTTCATCATATGAAAAACTATATGCCAAAATAAATTTGTGATATTGGACATCTTATATAGAAAAGGGCATGACAGAAAGTAATTGAAATAGTAATGTAAGAATAAACAACCATTCACAGACATCTCAAAATAAGTTCAAAAGCAATATATGTATTTCAGAAAGGGTTTAAGTGAACCCAAGAGATACGTTATATAAAATACTTTGCTTACCACAGACTTTTAAAATGCCATTACCATAACTGTGAGGAAAAACCTAACTTTTTATCTAATTCACTCTATTATATTTTAAGTTTTTATTATGTACTTGGTATGTAATCAGGGCCAAGGGGAAAAAAGATATTCTATAGTCTACAATGGTTTTCCATTATTTCAGTAAGATGATGTATATTTTTCCTATTATAGGAAATGTTTCAGTCCATTTCAACTTGCCCCCTCCTTATTAGAAATTCATAGTATTAACTCAATTAATTCAATTTAAAAAATAGTTGAAGTTTTCATGCTAAGAGAATTATTAAGATGAACACAGTTTATGGATTCAATTATGCTCTTTAAAACTCACAGTGTTAAAAGATAATGTTCCTTAGGGTTTTTTTCTCCCAGTGATAATCAAAATGTCTTTCCCTTCTACTCTCCTCCCCTCTTTACCCACCTAAACTTAGGCAGGATCAATAATGAGAAAACTGGTGATTTCTCATCTCACTACTCACTCCACCCCATTGTTTTCTGAGATTTCCATGTATCTGTAGGCTCTTCTCTTGTCATTTTCTAATTCATTTGCTTTCTGTCATTTCTCTGTATCTATGATTAAGTGTATCTTTTAATGCAAAAATTCCTCAGAGGGCACTCAATTACATATTTTTTAAAAGAAAGCACTTAAAACATCTGTTATTTTAATTTTTATCTGCATATTTATAAGATAATTATACATTTACCCTACTTATTTTTATCATTAAATAAAAATATTCAATTAAAGCACCAGTTAAATATTTATCACAAAAAATTAGGTTATGCACATTCATCCTTAACTATTATTACAATTTGTCTTCATTAATAAAGCCAATTAAAGTAGCTCAATGAAATCCAGATAAAGAGAAATTTATTTAAATTCAATTATGTGCAATATTTAATTGTCTATTTATTATGCTGAGCAATAAGTTAAACCATGGCTAGTAAGAGGAATCGTTACAAAAATTCAGCTGGCGAGGATGTGGAGAGTAGGAAACACTCCTACACTGTTGGTGTGACTGTAAATTAGTACAACTTCCATGGGAACAGTATGGAGGTTTCTCAAACAACTACAGATAGATCTTCCATATGACCCAGCAATCCCACTTCTGGGTATACACCCAAAGGAATGGAAATCATCATGTCAAAGGGATACCTGCACTCCCATGTTCTTCGCAGCTCTGTTTACAATAGCCAAGATATGGAACCAACCTAAATGTCCATCAATGAATGATTCGATAAGGAAAATGTGGTATATATACACCATGGAATACTACTCTGCCATAAAAAAGAATGATATTCTCCCATTTGCAACAACATGGATGCGCTTGGAGAAACTTATATTGAGTGAAATAAGAAAAGCACAGAGGGATAAATACTGTATGTGCTCACCCATAAGTGGGAGCTAAGAGAGAAAGAAGGAAGAAAAGAAAGACCACAGTGATGTTGGACTTGCAGCAGGAGAGAGCATACCTAGGGATACAAAGTGGAGTGGGGAAAGGGGGATGGGGAGGGAGGTCGGGGATAACTGGGAGGATAATTGGGCGGGGAAAAGCATTATAATCACAATTCGTGGTAACGGGCATGCTTCCAATATGAATCTGGCCATCACATCTTAGGAACAAATGGTGACAATTTGCTCTGTACCCCATAAATATTCATAACCACCCCTCCCCCAAAAAACCCAAAACAAAAAAAGCTCAGAAAATGACAAATGTTGGCAAGGATGTGGGAATCATTGACAAACCATTGTGCTCTGCTGGTAGAAATGTAAAATGGTACAGTAGCTATGTAAAACAGTATAGTGTTTCCTCCAAAAATAAAACTACAATTACCATATGGTCCAGCAATTCTACTTCTTGGTATATACACAAAAGAAGTAAAAGAAGGGACCTGAATAGATACTTGTATATGATTCTTAATAGTAGCTTTATTCACAGTACCCAAAAGTTTAAAACACCTAAAATGTCCATTGACAGATGCATGGATAAACAAAATATGACATATACGTATAAGAATATTATTCTTCCTTAAAAAGGAATGAAATCCTGATATATTCTATGACATAGATGAACCTTGAAAAACACTACGGTAAGTCAAAGAAGCCAGACATGAAAGGACAAATGTTATATGATTCTACTTGTAGGAGGTAACTAGAAGAGTCAAATTCATAGAGCCAAAAATTGGAATAGTTCTCACCAGGGGATGGAGGAAATGGGGAAGGGGAAATTATTGTTTTATGGGTAAAGAATTTCAGTTGGGAAGATGAAGAAGTTCTGGAGATGGAAGGTTGTGATGGTTGCATAAAAAGATGAATATACAAATGCCACTGAATTATACTTAAAGTGGTTAAAATGACAAATTTTATCTTATGTATATTTTACTATAATAGAATATGTATTCTATTTTAAAAAATCCAGTTAGGATAAAAAAAGTCATAATTATATAGGCAGTATCTTTTATTTTAGCAAAAAATTACTGTGTATAAAAATTTTATATTAATAAATCATTTCAGCAAGAGCATATTTTAATCATATAACCTTCATCATAACTGTTGATATAAAGGATAATATAATAGAAAGAATCTTGGACTGGGAGTTCAGAAAGCACATTTCAATCATGACCCAGAAGTAAATCAATGTTTGACCTTAGACAAGATGTTGATTTTCTGTTGACTCAGTTTCCTCATATGTAAAATAGATGTCTGCTCTACCTACCTTACAGGTTAAATTGCAATTTACATTTAACTCTGCAATATGAAGTAATTTTTGCTATATCTCCTCTAATGTTAAGTAGCTACACAATTCTATGAATCACTATAATTCCAGTTTTCTCAGAACTGAGGTACTGCAAGTATTTACATTTTGCATTAAATACTTTTTCAGGTCAGATGCCCCTTAATCTTCTAATCTGCCTGCCAGCTCTCACTTAAATCAACACATAGTGTAAGTAGAGTAGTAAATCCAATTATATTGGATGATAAAACAACCAATCAATTCAACTGCTGGACTTATTTTTATTCTTAAAATATTTAAACATTATCACTTACTGAGGGGTGATGAAGAACATTTTCTTTTGCCTCACAAGACTCAAGTCAACTTATAAACTAGATAAATACATTATTTCTAGTATGAGGAAAAGGAAGACAAAAATGATATATATAAGGTGGACTATTCCTTTCCAGCACCCATTTTATAGATAGGTGTGCATTCTCAAAAAACTACTTAAACATTCCTAGAATTAATGACATTATCGTTTCCTGCTTTTTCCTCACCATTAATATTCATAACAATCAAAACTCTTTCAAAAGCACTTACTTAACACATATTTAAAATACTTAAAGCTTTCAAATATGTCTTTTTTTCCTGGATGTTGAAATGATTTAATAGGATCCAGTAAAATTTTTTGGATATCTGATCATTTTTCCTGTTGATTTATTGTACACATGTTATGTGCCAGATGCTCACTTAGGATTTGTATTCAATTTTTCACTAAACCCACAAAATAACCCTATGAGATAAAAGCTATTATTTTATACCCCATTAATTGATAAGAGTTAATACAGACTATGTAACTCAGACTAGGTTAAAGAGTTAATACGTGGTAGAGTTGGAATGTAAACTTCAGATGAACATAGTTTTAAACATTATACCACCCATATAATCTTAACCGACTCAGCCATACGTAGTGAAATTATTTCATTGTCAATAAATAATATGCACAAATAACATTTTTACGAATGCATAATATTTGGTTCTGTAGATGTGCAAACATTCATTCCACCTGCCCTGTATTACAGAAAAACTTCTACACTGTTTTCTATCTTTCCTTATCATAAACAACACTGTGATTAATATTCTTGTAATTAAGTTTTGCAAATACTTTAAATTATATCATTGAGATAACTTCATAGAAGTGGATATGCTTTATAGAAGGTATGAACTCATTTGGGTTTTTAACACAGAATTATGAAATTTACCTGCAAACTGCAAGCTTCGACTAATTACGTTGCCAACCATTATACTACAAAGTCTATTTACTTATGACTTTGCCAAATCTGCATATTATATGCATGCTTCTGTGCATATAAGCCTATATATAATGTGTATATATGTTGAATATGTAATATATGTATGTGTGTCAGTGTATGTGTATGTGTGGCATGAAAAAGAGAGGGGGAGAGAGGCTATATATTTATGTTAAAAATATTTTTTCAGGTTTGATAGTTGAAAAATGTATTGCAAAATATTTTTCCCTATGAGATACTACATGGTATGTCTTGGTGTAGTTAAAGAAGTAACAAACACTATATATTAGAGTTGTATACAAAATAGAGTGCCCATAGTCTAGAGTTTGAGTAAGATAATACATATGGCAACAGGAAGGAAAATTTAAAATATTTATGTTTATGTTTTACCTCAATTACTGTATTACATATCTCAATTTGCTCTTATGTTTTCTACCACAGGAGACAGATCTGCATGTACTCTTTAGTAGATACCCTTGTTCTTTGAATTTCTGTTGGGTTTGGCCAATGGGGAACAACAAGAGATCAAAGGGGAAATGAGCACTATCAGAATATGTGTCTCCCTGTCTCCTTCCATCTTATATTGGCTTAGTCTTCCTGTATCCCTCAACAAAAATTCACTACATCTCTCTCTGTCTTTTAATTGGTGCATTTTGATCATACATTTTAATCAGAGTTTAGGTATGCAATTTTATTTTCTGTTTTTGTTGGTTTCTTTGTTGTTGTTTTCTGTTTGTTTTTCTGCCTTATTGTGGTAGAAATTTTCTAAAATTCCTTTTTGATTCATCTATAGTGTCCTGAGCATATATTTTTGTACAGCTTTTTTAGGTTACTCTTGGCATTATATTACATATCTATAAATTATTACCATCTACTGGTGTCCTGATTTTACCAGTCTAGTGAAGTATAGAAACTGTACCTCCTTTAAGTCCCTTTACCTTCCCTTATTTTAATATAAATGTTTTATATATTTCTCTACATAAATTTTAACCTCATCAGATAGTTTTAATTAGTGCTCGAATCAGCAAACATAATTGTTAAAGCTCAAGAGAAGGAAAACCCACTGTATTTACCCTGATTTTTCTTACTCTTTTTTCTTCTTTCCTGCCATTCCAAGGTTTATTCTTTTATTGATTCTTTTCTATTTAGATAAGTTTCACCATTCTTTTAGAGTAGGTCTTCTGGAGAAAAATTCTCTCAGGTCTTCTTCCTCAAAGAATGTCTTGGTTTCCATTTTATTCTATAGGAATATTTGTACTAGGCATTGATTCTGTATTAACTCTTCTTGTTCGTCACATGAAATAGATTGTGGGACTTTCTTCCAACCTCCCTCGTATCCAATGAGAAATCCACTGTCATTCTAAAAGTTTTTTCCTTTATATATAAGGTGTCATTTTTCCCTGGTTGCTCTCAAGATTTTTTTTTCTTCATTTTTAGTTTTGAGAAGTTTAATTATGATGCGTCTTGATACAAACTTCTTTGGTTTTATCCTGCTTGAGATTTGCTCACCTTATTGAATATGTATATTTATGTCTATTTTCTTTCTAAATTTGGAACATCATCTGCTATTATCTTTTTAGTCCCTTCTTGTTTTCTCTCCTCTGGGACTCCAAAGACACAGATCTGTGAGGCTCTGTTTCTTTTTTCTTCAGTCTATTTTTCTCTCTGTTCTTCACATTGGGTAATTTCTCTTGTTCTTCCTTCCAGTTTACTGTTTTTACCCTCTGTCCTTTCCATTCTGCTGTTGATCCCATCCACTGAGCTTTTTATTTCAATATTGTGTTTCTCTGTTCCAATGTTTCCATTTGACTCTTCTTTGGATATTCTATTTCTATGCTGTAATTTTCTCTCTCTCTCTCTTTTTTTTTTTTTTTTTTTTTTTTTTTTTGCTGTTCTGGTTTTTTCCATTTGTTTCAAGTGTGTTTATAATTACTTACTGGATCATTTATATCATGACTGCTTTAAAATCTTTGTCAGATAATTCTAAGACCTCTGTCATCTCAGTTTTCATATCTGTTGATTGTGTTTTTTCATTCAGTTTGAGATCTTCCTGATCCTTAGAAGACTGAGTGACTTTTTAATGGAAATCTGGGCATTTTAATGCTGTATTTTAGGACTTTGGATCTTACTTAAACCTTCTGTTTTAGCTAGGGTTTTTTTTTTTTGTTGTTGTTGTTGTTTTTCTGACATTACCTCAGCAGGGAAAGGGACGAGGCTGCCTTGTTATTTACCAGGTTGAAACTTAGTCCGAATTTCCTACTTGGTCTCTGTTGACACTCAGTGCAAGGGTTGCTTGTTTTTGCTGGGTGGAGAAAGGTATTTCAGTTCCCCACATGGTCTACACTGACACTGTATTGGGGGTGGTCTTGCTATCACTAGATTGTAGTGAAAGTGCTCACTCTCCACTAAGCTACTTTTCATACCACCCCCTTGTATGTCCAGGCGGGGACATCTCCAAGGACCAGGACCTCCATGTGTTCTCCAGTGACAGTATGAGGTCAACCTCATCATTGGCCAGCAGGACTTAAAATCTTTGGCTTTCTCTATTTCCTCCCTGATAATGGTGCCAGGTGCCTCATTACAGTCTCACAGAGTGAAAGTCTAGGCTCCCCACTTTTCCTTTGTTGAAGTGGATGCGAGTGATGCCACAGTATTTTTCTGTTGTGTTTGACTGGAGCAGAGCTGTTTCTGAATTGCTAGGCTGCCCCCTTCCTGTTCTCTTAGCTAAAAACAGCAGCCTTCTTTTTTGGGGGGTTGGGGGGAGAAGTTGTGTGTACTAATTGTTATTGTCAGCTTGCCAACTTCTTCTGGGTCAAGTTTTGGATATATGGGACAAAAAGAAATTCCAGGAACTCACCCTCGTGCTGTTTCTTAGGTCCTGAGGATCCTAGTCAATCTGCCTTCTTCCCTCTATCTGTTAGAGTCTTCTTATGCTTTTTCCGTATGTATTGTCCAGAGGTTTTAGTGGTCCTTAGGATGAGATATAGAAAAATTTTGAAAAATGTTATTTGTATATATTTCAATCATAACACAATTTTATTCTTAAAACTACTTTGTATTAACTGTAAAGTCTCTCCAAACCTGCAAACATAGAAACAAAATGTTGTATCTTATATAAAAATCTCCAAAGGATGAGTGTCATTAAGTTTTTAACTCGTGTTAAAAACATTAAAATTTATTGCTTTTTAAATTAGATTATAAGTCCTACAATTTAATTTTGAGAAAAAAGTACTTACTAACCAAGTTCTGACAAAAATGATTGCATACCTGCAGGGTGAAATTAAAAATTAAGTAATATTATTAATGTACAACCAAGGGTACAATTTTTCCATTTGAATTTTTTTTCTTTTTGAGTTGTTCTTTTTAGTTATAATAGCCATTAAAAACTAAGTCTGGCATTAAATATTTGAATTTCTGTACCACTAAATAATAAACAAGATTCACAACAATAACAACATACATATCATCATGGTTAATTAAAGCAAAAAAAAAGTTTTTGTAATACAGTAACATTAAATTAATTTTTAAAAACATTATTTTATTCATAGCTCAATTATTTTAATTTTTAATGTTATATATGGTTTTATAATGTTCATTTTATTGGTATAGTGGTGGTCATTTATAACTTATGTTTGTGTTTGTAGGTATGTGTGCTCGGTTTACTAATAGAAATACATAGGGAAAAACTTTGGAGACCACACTGATGTAGGCTCTGACTACTATTTTCCCAAGCTATAAAGATCATGTATTGAAACAGTGGTATACAGCCAGCTAAACATATATACTTTAACAGAGATGCTTTGTATCAGTTTATATCTGACCAGTAAAAATAAATGTTCATTTAAGATCCAATGAACCTTGGATTGGAAATATATATGTGTATTTGCTTTATGATCCCAGAGATAAGATGTCTTTAAAATTCAGTAATATCATGCCTTTTTTCAAATAGCTACATAAAACATTTGATCACCTGTCAAGATTAGGAAAGAAAGTGAAAATAAAATATTTTTATCATTTGACAATTTCTAAGTTATTGTGCTTCATCCTTTAAAAACATGAAAGAGTAGTACACTCAAATCTAGTTTAACAAATGTTACACTAACATTCCATTTTTAACATCCAATTAGTGCTAAACTTGTAAATGGAGATTTCATTAATATAAAACTTTAACTGTGTTTTTAAAATCTTAAGTCAGTCTGTTGCTATAGCCTCAAGCTCTTTCAACATATCACTATGGCAGCGAAGCAATAAGCCAAAGACAGGTCCAAGTGACCTTAAAGGAAACACTAGGCATGCCCTTTTATCAAGGTGTCTTCAGTGCATTATCAACAAAAAGCACTCCTTAGTGTTAAATATTGATACTGGGTGCTATTTTTTGTATTCCATATGTATTTATCATACACAAATGCAATTTCTATACAAATTATAGATTTTTGTATTCCTTTTATAGGTCTAGAAAAATGAATATATAATCATTTTCTATGATATGCACTTATGGAGGAAAATTGGGGGCCCGTGGAATAATGGCTAATGATTTGTATCTAGAAGTCTCACTACTACCAGTAAGTTTTGTTTTGTGGCATCATAACTAATTTTCACTTTTATTAATACAGGAATATATATGTGTTTTTTTCCTTTCCATTAAGATACATGGTAGGTTCTTTCCATAGAAATACATAAACAAGTTCTGGGTACATATATTACTTTCCGATGAGATGTCCCCAAATAATCTACCCAACTTGCCCCACATTAACATGTTCATTACTGCTTAAAACTTTATCCTGTATCTTATGCTGTGGTAATTTCCATGATAGAAAATCTTACAAGATGATATTTAGTCATGTCTGACAGTTTGCTTTATAAAGAATGGGTTCTCGATAAATATTAGCTCATAAGTGATGAATTACTGAATCTCCATTCCATCTTCTTAACTATTCATTTCTTCTCTCTCTTGACTTTTGGCTTTTTTTTTAATTTAGTTGTTTTTGAACTCAATATATCATGCATTAAGAAAAATCAAGTCTCAAAGGCCTAACCAAATGTAATAATCTTAGTGTTAGTGCCAGGAAAATGCCCTTTAACATTGAAGCATAGTCATCTCAGTTGCCTAACTTTCTGTGATCACATTTGAAGATACTTAATATTTAGATTCTTCCATGGTTCTCCTGGATAACCAGTTGGGTTTTTTAAAATTAAATTGATGGGCACAGAAACCACATAACCCAAAAGTTACATTCCTCTGTCACACAATAGATAAATAAATATGCTCACCTAATATCAGGATAGCTCTGTTTGCTCCCAAGGCAGAAAATTGCACACCCAGGCTGCTGTTCTAATTGGACAAAAGTCTGAAGGGATTATATGTGTTCTGTCCTTAAGAGGACTATCCTAAGGCTAACCCTAAATTAGGAGCTCTCTCAGAGGCTATTTCATTTTTCAATTGTCCCACAAGAATGACTCATTACAGGAGGAAAATGACCATGGAAATCAGCAGGGTGAACAAATATCCATTTAAAAGAGTTAAAATGACTAATCCTTGCAAGATGCCCAGGAGTTAATTTGAAATCATTTCTTAGGGGGAAAAAAAAGTGTGTTTTAAGATTTTAAATTAATTGTAGACAGTTAATTAAAATACTAAATAATGCTAATATGGGGAAATAAAATAATATGATTGTATCTCCTCCCCCTTCCACCTTCTTTGTTCCTAGTTTTCAGACTATGGATTCAATTTTAGGATGACTATGAGCATTTCAGTATTTTTGTTCTTCTCATAACTGATGGAATATAAGCCAGAATTTCCAAAGTAGCCCATAGGTATGTCTTGTGAGTTCTAGTCAGTGTTAGAAAAGTCAAGAAAGTTCATAGATAATGTGTATTTCCAAAATTTTTCTGTAACAAACTTGACTAGAGTAGAACACTGGCATCCCTCACTTTAAGAAAGAATTAATACTTTAATTTGCTATGATCGCCCGCACTCACTCCCCAGTCCCAGTGTTCTCTAACACCTGGCCTTTTCACTTGTTTTCATTACCACTACCTACCACTCTTATGGAGGCATTTGAAAGTGAGAGTCCTTATATAAACCAAGGTTAGGCCATTAGTCACTCAGAGTCTATTTAGAAAGAAAAAAAAAGAGTTTCAAGAATAAGAATTGTGTGTTTATGTTGTTATGGGAAGAACCTAACCCTGAAAGTATCAGCTAGTACTTAACACTATGTTTTATTTTTATAAAATACAACAGTGAAAATTTTAGTCTGAAAGGAATTGTCAGTATGCACTGCCTTGTGAAATCAACCATGGGTGGAAAAACTTTCTCAGGCTTAGAATTTACCAAGAAGTGGGTAGTATTATATTTTTTCTTATGCCATTAATCAGGAAATTTGTAGATGTAAATAGAACATATATTGAAGTCTAAACTTCAGAATATCTTAATGTCCAAAGTTATAGAAAGCTTTTAGCAATCTTCCACAGATAGCTTTAATAGATTATGTTTTAAAGGACTAAGAAAATAAATACTCGAGTATCTTCAAATGAGCTTCAAGATATCTGAATAGGCATGGCCACATGTTGTGTGTGAATGGTCAATTATACCCCTGAATCTATAGTTTATCAATATATTTTTTTTCCTTTATGCTTTCAAAGGAAATATGATTTATCTCCCTTTTCAATTCTAAAATTGTGTGCTGGATGTGTGTTTAAAAACAACATAAATCCTTCTGTGTTTTTGTTTTCCTAAATCTTATAAAATCCTGAACTCTAATTTTAATATCTCCAACTAAATAAAAATAATTTTAGAAATTCTGACATTATTGTGGTAGAGAGCTACCAGAATAATTCAAATATGCAGTTAGTTTGATTTCAATATTTGGCAATTTTGGATTCAGACAGAGCTGTAAATTTACAGTAATGCCATAGAACATTCCAACAGAGGAATGTATTTATGAATCAAAAACTGAGCATTGTTATATTTCATGGTGTACCTGGCTATTAATCCAAATTATTTTGTCCTCCAGTCACAGAGATTATTTTCATCTGGGAAGTTAACTCTTACCTCTCTATTTCAAAAAATACATTACTTTTATGTTGCATTATTGTAACATAGAAGTTACTTGTAATGATATCATACTACCTAAGATAACTATATCATGTATTTATAATTTAAGTGAGCTAATAATGTGAGGACTTACGATGTCTATTCCTGCAGACGAAAGACCGTTAGTACTGCAAATATATCCACTATGACTGACTCTGTAATCAATAGAGTTTATAAGTACAGATTACAGAGATATACATTTTACTCATAAAATATTTTGGCCAACACACAGTAAGACTTACTATAGGCATTTGTCATCTAACATTCTGGTTACAAGATAAAATCATCTAGCTCATTTGAGCACTGCATATAGAAGTATTTTATAGTTCCATACTAGTACGGTACAGTGGAATGATATGAATTATTATTATCTTATTGATAAAATTTTCAATATAATCTCAATGTCATCTTTTAAACGTTCTGTTGTTTTAGACTGGTTACTATGTCTATCTCAGCTGGAAAGATTAGAGGAAATAATGTATTTTTAAATTTCTAGCACAGCGACTGACATAGTTTAACTTAAAAAAAAATAACTGCCTTCTATGTTTCTTTGTTTTCTTTTTGTGTACTATACAAATAGTTGTTTTCTCTCTTCACTCTATCTACACAGATGCGTTTATCCACCATTTTTCAGAACTAATCAAGTTTTCTTCTTTGAATAAATAATAAACTTTCATGACTAAAGCTTTCATGAAACAAAATAAAATGTTTCATATTTGTGTCATATAATTTCCATGTTTTTTAAGGTTGAAAGTATGCAGTTTAACATCATGATTAAAAGTAAGTTCTAATGTCAGACTGCTTGGGTTCAAATGCCAGATCTAATAGAAGCTAGTCATGACTCTGAGCATCATAGCCTTTGAAAGTCTAAATTTCCTTCCATGAAAAGAAAGATAGTGATAGTAAGTAATTCATAGGGATGAACTAATTCATAGAATAAATGTGATAATCCATATAAAAATATCTCAGCACAGTTTCTACAAAAATATATCCAATTAGAATAACAATCACTTTCGGGCCGGCCCGGTGGCGCACTGGATAGTGCGCCGCTTGGGAAGCGCGGCAGTGCTCCCGTCCGAGGGTTCGGATCCCATATACAGACTGGCTCCCGCTCACTGGCTGAGCGAGGCGCGGGAGCAACACCGAGGGTTGTGATCCTGTTGCTGGTCCCCGGTCCGGTACGGGGGCAACACTGAGGGTTGCAATCCGTTGCCGGACACGGAAAAAAGAAAAAAAAAAAAAAAAAAAAAAAAAAAGAATAACAATCACTTTCTATTATCATAAAATATCACCTCAAAATCCTTGGATGTTCAAACCCCTGATATAAAATGGCACGTATTTGCATATCTCCTATGCACATCCTCTGGTATGTTTTAAATCATCTCTAGGTTACCTATAATACCTAATAAAAGGTAAATGCTATGAAATTTTATGGTCCAATGTTGGTGCTAGTATATTATCAAAATAAAGTCTCTGCTGTCAAGGAACTTAACATTTTGTAAAGGATACAAAGTAAGAAACAAGTAAATAGAATGCATTTTTATATTTACACTGATGGGAGTAAGTACAGAAACAACAAAGAGACTCATATTCTAGCCTTGATATCTCTTAGCAAAAAGATGAAAAGTAGTTAATCTAGTCAAAAAGAAAACCATGAGTTTGTCTGCCTGGAAGCCACTCTTTTCCTCACATTTGAAGTATTCCCTCCTCCAAAAATATCATTTACATGGATATTTGTGACCCATATCATGATATGTGAGATCGTGATCACATGGTCACAATTGATAGCACTTGATTCAACCTGGTATAAATATCTTCGTCCAAAGTTTGACACATCATCACAAAGCAGTACAAGGAAGTATCTTCCAGTGGTAGCAACTGGATGGGAATATAAGGTAATATGGCTGTTGGCTGTATTTCATTTCAGGTTTAAAAAGTCATTCTGCAGTGCTGAAGGCAATGGCAATAAAAATGAAGCTAAATCATGATTCTGTCTGATTTCTAAGTTCCAGTCATGCCTGAGGCTTAGCTGTTTTTATGCTTTCTTGGTATCTTGGCTATATAATTTTCCTTGAGTTCCATTTTCCAGTAAATTCACTTTTTCTTCTGCAGCTAATTAAAAGGTTATTTTATTTTATTGGCAACCAAAATTCAGAAGATGGTTCAAAATAGGCCAAGCTGAAGACATAGCATCTTCCAAGAACTATAGGCAAAGATGTACTTGACGGGTTTAAAAGGTTGATTTAGGGCAGCCTCTAATCCTAATTTAACATTTGAGGCCTGATTTTAACAATCACTTAATACTTCTCTTTGTAAATAAGGCATATGTCTCCACTTTTAGCAAAAAGTTTTGACTCTTGGATTCCTCTCTGCCAAATCTTTTCCTACTTATTTGTGCTGCTCTAGGAAAATGACTTCCTGCTTTGGTCAAACTCTTATTGTTTAAGTCTGATCTCTCTCTTGTTTCTCCCTCATTGTTCTACTTACAATTCTAGGATAGCTGCACTAGGCTTAATGTGAAATTATTTCGGGAAGTTGTCTCTGTGACACAACGGTCTTCACACATGTACATTCATGCCTGATCTGCAAGAGTCTGCATCATTTTGTATCAGCCTTCTATGTAGTAAGATTGTACTATCAGTATACCAGACTCTTTCTCAGAAAACATGCACATGCACACATGTACACACACAAACAGTGATTTCTTGTGTTACAATGCAGTATTGTGGGAAAAGGTACTTTTATTGATTCTGGGACACATGGAAAATGGGAAGGTAAATAAGCAGATATTTTTAGAAAATTGTGATGAATATAAAATGCATATCTAAAATATACATACTCCCCCACTCAGAGTCCTTCCATGGATTTCTGTTACTCTAAGATAGAGACCAAAATCCTTTATTTGCCCTACAAGCCTCTGCAGGATGATATGGACCCTACCTTGTTTCCATCTTTATCTCCTGTCATCCCCCCCCCCTTTATTTTACATACCAATAATGTTGGCCTTTATTCAGTGTCTAATATTATCATATTCACTCCTGTTTCAGGGCCTTTGCCAGTGCCGTTTCTAACTAAAATATTCTTCTCCAGACCCTCTTAGTAAACTTAGCAGTGAAC
This sequence comes from Galeopterus variegatus, assembly GCF_000696425.1. Taxonomy (NCBI): domain Eukaryota; kingdom Metazoa; phylum Chordata; class Mammalia; order Dermoptera; family Cynocephalidae; genus Galeopterus; species Galeopterus variegatus. The sequence goes on along the minus strand of NW_007740232.1, from coordinate 7,556 downwards.
TTTCAACTCAAACTTTACTTCCATAGGGTAGCCTTCAATGACTCACAAATTTTTAGGCCTTGTCTGTCCTACTTTATAATCTCAAATATTCTACATTTTTCCTTCAAAGCACAAGATGGTATTGAAACTATTCTTTGATTTTGCGTTTATATATACGAGGGCACTTCAAAAGTTCATAGAAAGATTTTTACTATCTTAAAATTCTATTTTTTCATGAACTTTTTGAAGTGCCCTCGTATATTGAAGTATATATATTACTTTCTAGACTGTAAGTTCTGTAGTTCTATGAGGGTATAGATCATTCCTTGTTTGCCAATCATTGTACAGTCTTTTCTTTGTATCTGCAGAGGATTGGTTCCAGGAGCCTCCACACATACCAAAATCTTTGAATGCTCAAGTCCTTGATATAAAATGGTATAGTATTTGTATATAACATATGCACATCCTCTCATATACTTTAAATCATCTCTAGATTACTTATAACATCTAACACACACAAATAATACGAAAATAATTGTTATATTAAATTGTTTTTCCATTTGTATTTTTTTTAATTGTTGTATTGTTATTTTTTATTTATTTTTTGATCCTTGGCTGGTTGAATTTGAGGATTTGGAACATGCTGATGGGGAGGGCCTTCTGTATCCTCGAAACCTAGAACAATGCCTGCCAAAAGGAATATCAATAAAGCATATTTTTTTTTATGATTGTGAGCTTAAGAACAAGATTTTTTGAGTTCAAATATAAGATATGAAACAGCTTTGGGTGACTTTAGGCAAATTGTTTAATCTTTAAGTGCTTCAGTTTTATTATGCCTAAACTTGATGTTGATATTAGTACATCCTTAAAAGTTGTTATGAGAATTAAACACATGAGAATTAAACACATGAAAATTGCTAGGAATGGCCCTGCTATTCACCTGTTAGTTTATCAAACACCGTGCTGTGTGGACAGGGGTAATACATGTCATCAGAAGATGAGTACCTTTATTTCTCTCAACTCAGCTCAGCCTTACCTAAGACCATCTTTTGCCCTGATTGTTCTAAAAAAAACTTGTGAGAAAATTAGCTGCTGGAAGCACTTCAATGTAAAATCCTGAGCCTAAAATGGGAAGAGCTGATAGCAACTTGGGTCTTTCTCTACGAAGCCAAGACTTCTCCTTATCTGGATCTTTTTCACAGTGTCTTTAAGGGATAAGAAAACAATTTCAGTAGATGAGAGTACAGGGTTTACAATCAGATGTATCTGACATGACAGACTCTATCTTGTTCACAAGTGTTGGTTCCCTTTCTTGAGGGAGATTTATATACCCTCAAGCATATGCCAGTGAACTAAGATGTGGCGTTATGATTTGCTGAGGTCAATGTTTGCTCTTACATTTCTCCCCAGAAATGACACATTATTTTCTCTCTTATTCCATTGATCAAAGCCCATTTTAGGCTCAGACCTTTGCACTGAGGTGCTGGCAGGAGCTAATTTTATTCCTCTCGGAGCTAGTTACTTAGACTATCTGGCTCATTCCATATCTAGGTATGGGAATAATAAAATCTGTGATGAATATGATTGGTGGCACACAAACTCTCTTCCTTCTTACTTCCTTTGTTCCATCCAAGTAAGGCTAAAAAGCTAAAAACAAACAGCCTTTTCTAGGCTTCTTTAAAGCTAAAGATCTGTATAAAAATAGTTATTATCAATTAAACACATCTCTCTGAGATTTGTAAATCGGAAATGTTGCAGAGGTCATCTTCCAGCTACATTGGCTGTTTTCTGCTGGCAAGTAAAGATGTGTATAAGTTCATGTGAAGTCTCCATCTTTGAGGCTGTTGAAAGCAGCTGTGGCAGAGTAGTAACTGCTTTGGTAGTCAGTTTCTGTTACATCTGAAGTCTTTCCTGGAGGCCATCCCAGAATGGGGACTTACAACACTTACAATGTTTTGAGGAACCTAAATCTTTGTATTAACTCTTTTCTGCATCAAATACATAGAGTAGTTTCCGTCCAAAATCCTGATTGTTTACAGTTTTGGATATTGTGAGCATCACACTACACAACATGAGAAAAGTTCTTATTCCAGTTGCCAGCACCTAGTTTAGTAAATATTAGATGCTATTATTTTTATTGGTAATCTCTTGCTTAGATGCTTAAATGCAAAATGACACTTTCACTGAGCTACTTCTGTGGTTCATTCATTAATTCAAAAAGAGATTGAACACACAACTACTATGTGTTTGACAATATTTTAGCTGCTGAAGATCAACAAGTAAATAAGAAAAGCAGAGATGGCTGCCCAAACTTTTTTTGATGCATCATGAGGAAAAATCATTTCTCTAGGATCACTCTCCAGTCAAATTTCAGATAATTTTACTTATCTCATGTACTCTGTGTTCAGTATCCAGTGTCTCCCTTTGAGGTTTCATAACTTCAGTTCAGCTGCTGTGCTACTTGAAAACGCTTATCACTGCCAAGTGCAGTTAATGTGCTGTAGATGAGGCTGGTACCAATTACTCTGGCAAACTATCACATGGCTATTCCCAATTGCAACAAATGAGAGGGATAGAAAAAGGAATACCTTCTTAGCCCACTAAATTACTAAATCACTTAAACTGCCAACTTGGCATCATTAAACTTGCTCATGTTGGTGCTTCCCAATTAGAAAATGTGTTTACATGTTGGTGAGAGACATATTTAGGATTTAATTGGAACTGATAATAGCACAGTAGTTGGCAAATTTAATGATGCCAACTGGTCATTTAGGTGACTGTCATTAGTTATACAGGCTGATAAAATCCTTATTTAAAAGGAGTATATTGCATCATTAATTATGGAACAGAGCTGCTCATATCATGTGGATATATGTGAAACATATTGAGAGACGCAGGGGTCCATTACACCAAATGTTGACTTTGTGTATGTTGATGAAAGTGGAAATTCCAGTGTGCCATCACGTAAGTAAAAGATATTAAAATAATAGTTATTTAACATATGGCCAGAACAATTGCCTGACCACTTTAGTGAATGAATAATAAATACACTGAAAGATCTAAATGGTAAAAATTTATATTTATAATTGATAACTGGAGGACTATTTATACAACTAGTCATGACTTCCCAATTATCAGGAGTGTAAATTTCTTTAATGTTAATTAAAGTCAATAATCCCAATGGTAGGTACTTACTTGGGGCATAGTACAAACAACTAAATGTGTATAATGCTGTAAATTTCAGAAAGCACTTTCATGTGTATCATCATCTCCTTTAGTTGTTATAAACTTCTAAAATTTTACTGATGAAGACTTTTCTCAAATCATTTCAATAACTTGCTCAACTCAAAGATAATACATATTAACTCAAAATGTAAACTACATGAACTGATGCTGTCTGATTTTATGTCCAGAGCTCTTAGTTAATTTTTGTAACAGTGCCAATACATGTTAATGTTAACTATAGTAGTATTAGCAATAGTCTTGGTAGTGCTATTAGTATTAGTATCAGTAATCGTATATAGCAAGTAGTAATGGCTGTGTATCAACTTTAACATTTTCTTCTATATGTATTGTGAAACTATATTTGCAAAATAACTTTAATTTTTTTGTGTGTGTGTCTTTTTCGTGACCAGTAAGTAAGGGGATCGCAACCCTTGGTGTGGTGTCGCCTGAATCGCGCTCAGCCAGTGAGCGCACCGGCCATTCCTATATAGGATCCGAAACTGCAGCGCCACGGGGTCGGCCCCAAATAACTTTAATTTAAAAGACATTTTTGTTGTATTAAATTTTCTAGTCAACAGGAACACAGGACTATTAATTCCTTTTCAAATATATCTTTCTTAATACACATTTTAGCTACTAATTTCTAATAGCTCTTTGGGTTCAGCATTATAAAAATTTTTATATTTCACAAGAGAATGAATAATTTCCACATATTATAGTGCTAAATCAAAGACGCATAACATTATTATTATATTATAGTGAGAAATTTAAATATTTTAGGATAAGTATGCTAATAATCTTGATTTGATCATCACATATCGTATGAATGTATTGAAATATAATTCTATACCCCATAAATATGTACAAATAATACTTTTCAATAAAAAATAAAAATAAAAATAGGTCACTGACCAGTTTTCTTCAAATGTGTCAAAGTTATGAAAGACAAAGACAGAAACTGTCACAGCTTAGGGGAGGAGACTACAAAGAGACATGACAACTAAGTGCAACGTGAGATCCTAGATAGGGTACAGGACCAGAACAGAAGGACATTAGTGGAAAAGTTGCTGTAATTTGAATAGGATCTGTAGTTTAAAGTATGATATCCATGTTAATTTCCTAGTTTTGACCACCGCACAATGATTTTGCAAGATATTAATCTGTGGGTAAGCAGGAGAAGTGTATATAGGAACTCTCAGTACTATTTTTGCAACTTTCAGTAAATCTAAAATTATTTCAAAATAAAAAGTTTGTAAAGATTAAAAAAAAGAAAGACAAATTTGACATGTAGTGATTGGTTCAGTGTACACAAATGTCCCTGTGGAAACACTGAAAGAGAATATTAGCAATGATGATGAACATGTATCAATATAGAGAAAAACGAGTGAGCATGCTGAGTAAGTCAATTATTTATTAAAATTACCAGTAATTAGATATAAATGCAATGGCACACTAGACTAGAAGTTTGGTTTGTATACTAACAAATTACTTTCACATGGTTGCAAATGTTTGTTGAACTGCACAGCAGTTTTTCTTTCTTTGAGGAAAGATCCTCGCAGCAGGATCTTTCTTAAAAGAAGAGAGCACCCAAGGAATCAAATGTACCTTACCTTTACCAAAGGAAATTAAAATTCTCTCACAAGGAGGCTCACCAATTATTTGCTTTACATGCTTGCTTAATTCTTCTCCTTACAGATTAGCTCTTTCTGCTTCTCCCGAGTGTCACTCAACAGACCCTGGATATATTTCAGGTGAGTTTAAGTATTCTGGGTAAATGGACTGGCATCTCTCAATCACACTTTCAGATTTCTAAGAGAACATTCATAGTCTAGATGTATTCCAGTGTCTATTCCTGATCCAATTATTTGTAGCTAAGAACCCCATATTATAAACACGGCAAGTGTAACTCATACCTATCATGAGCGACAAAGCAGTTCTCATAGAAAGTGGCACATACTCCAAGAGGTGACTAATGTCAGATAATTTTGAAACAAATAATTTAACCTCTTTGAATCTCAATTTCTTCTTCTATAAAATGACTATTACAACACATTGTCCAAAGGTATATATTAAGAAACTGCTATTATCTATAAAATAATGTGTTTCATATAGTGTTTGGTATGGGGCAGGTGCCCAATAATTGGCAGCTGTTGTGGATGGTAGTGCTATTGTTAGTGGGAAAAGACCATATGGTAATCATTTGTGCATTTCTTCCTTGGGTTTATCATGGTGTCTTGTATGTGTCAGTATTTAGTAATTTTTCACTGAACTATTCAAATTACATGCTTTAGCAAGGATGGATAACCATGTATCATCTTCCTCAGCATGTGATTCTAACTTCAAGACATTAGAAAGGTCAGCATGTGATTCTAACTTCAAAATATTCATCCCAACCTTTTAATGCTGTTGACAGATAAAGAGTATTGATGAATCAAGTAATTTTATAGTTTAATTTTGGAAGGCTGAAGATTCTGACAAAGGGCAACTGTTCTGATGCCAGGTATGTTTTTCATTCTGAATACACATTGTTGCTCAGCAGAATACATCAGAAAACAGTGGATCATGGAAAACCGCTGTTTTTTAAAGACTTCAATAGAAATGAAATGAATTTCGAAAACGCAGATATGTGCCCACACAGCAGCAACAATTATGCCTACAATCATAAATGTAGTATATCAAATTCCTCATTTGTTCTTATGCTGTTTCATAAATTGCTTTGCAGATGTTCTCATAGAGTACTCTTTCAACTTTGTCATCTGTCCTAAAAATAGCAGTTATATACATAGACAGCATTCTTCATGAGTTATTTAAAGTTTTGTTCTTCGTGTCTCTTTTTTTCCTTTTTTTAAAAGACAGATAGGGAACAGACAAAAGTAGGGAACGATGACTCTTTCTATGTAACATATTATATATTAGTATGCATGTATACATATTTTTGTGTAAGTTAGTCAATAGAATTATACATATTCATTCACTCAACTAGCATTTATTGGGCACCTGCTTATCATATGCCAGTGTTTTGGCCCTAGAGATTCATTAGTGAACAAGCAGGTAAAAATCTCTACATTCCTGGAATTATATTATTATTATTATTTTTTTTTTTTTTTGGTCAATACACAATGTGGTTGATTATTGTGGCCAATTATCGAAACCTCCCTCCCTCCCCCATTTCCCCCTCCCTCCCAACAATGTCCTTTCTGTCTGCTTGTTGTATCAACTTCAAGGAATTGTAATTGTTATGTCTTCTTCCCTCCCCGCCCCCCTGGTTTCTTTGTGTATTTATTTATTTATTTAATTTTAGTTCCCACAAATAAGTGAGAACATGCGATATTTCTCTTTCTGTGCCTGACTTGTTTCACTTAATATAATTCTCTCTAGGTCCATCCCTGTATATACTGCTGAGTAACATTTTTCTTTCATCGATATTATTTGTATAGATTTCCATCAATTTTGTTTAACTGGCCAGTAGATTTTAATGGAAACTGGAGTAGGCCTTGCAAGCAGTGTTTGAAAATATTAAGACACTTTGGTAGCACTAAATGAAATGCAAGAGCCCACTTATACATCTTTAAAAATCATTTAGAATTCTTGACAGAGTAACAATTGAGTGCAAACCCTTTCATTTATTTTTTATTTATATATTTTTTCTCAGTCTTCATTTATCTAGACCTAATGGGTCTTTATTTTTTTATTTTTTTTTATTTTTATTTTGACAATATACAATGTAGTTAGTTATTGTGTCCCATCACCAAAACCTCCCTCCCTCCTCCCTCTCTCCCCTCCCCCCCACCACTGTCCTTTCCGTTCGCTTCTTGTAACAACTTCC
>NW_007740232.1:0-409 GCF_000696425.1 Galeopterus variegatus | reverse complement strand
GTTGTTGTTGTTGTTGTTCGTTTGTTTTTTTTGTGTGTGTGTGTTTGTGGGGGAATTAATTTGTTTTTTTTTTTTTAGCTCCCACCCATGAGTGAGAACATGTGGTATTTCTTTTTCTCTGCCTGACTCGTTTCACTCAATATTATTCTCTCAAGGTCCATCCATGTTGTTGCAAATGGCAGTATTTCATTCGTTTTTATAGCTGAGTAGTATTCCATTGTGTAGATATACCACATTTTCTGTATCCACTCATCCGATGATGGACATTTGGCCTGATTCCAGCTCTTGGCTATTGTGAAGAGTGCTGCAATGAACATTGGGAAACAGGTCTACCTTCAACTTGATGACTTCCATTCCTTTGGATATATTCCCAGCAGTAGGATAGCTGGGTCGTATGGTAGATCTATCT
>NW_007740231.1:16544-31255 GCF_000696425.1 Galeopterus variegatus | reverse complement strand
TTTCTGGTGTCTGTATCAACTTGATTCAATTACTGGGACCACGGCGAGGGAATGTTCCCTCCAGGGAACCAGGGCGAATGCTCCAGTGCTAGGGACGGAGAGGGAGCCGGGAATAGCCCAGGCTTGCGTGGAGACTGCTGACTCCGTTCCTTGCAAACTCCCGTAATTGACTTTTTAAAAAATGGCATTAGCATTTAAATGGTCCCATCGTTATGGGGGTGAAGGTTCAGCTGGAATATGATCAATTTATTGAGCTCTTCAAATGTTCTTTTGATATTTATTTTTCGTTGTGTCACGCCGCAGGGGCTTTCTGGGTTTTCTTGTCAGCAGTGCGTGGATCTTTGATTAGGCTTCGTTGGCGCAGAGAAAACCTCAAAGTCCACCTGCCCTGGGGTCTGGGAACCTCCCCTCGGTGGAAGGCCCCAGCCCGTGCACGTAGCGGGCCGGCACCCCTTTCCCGGATGGACGCGCGGAGCGTCCACGGGGAACACTCCTCCTCTGCCACGTGCATCAGCTGGAGGCAAAACTGGAGGGTGCAGCAGCCGATCTTCCTCTAAGAGTTTCCGGAAGAGGAGAATGACGCATTGGCTGCCCCACACGCAGGGAGGAAGGAGGTCAGGCCCGCCCTGGGCTCAGGCTGGCTGTGACCACGTTCAGTGCGGGCATCCCGTGTGGGGGTGAAGGAGAGGACCCCAGCAAGTGTGTCCTGTCACGGCGGCCAGAGTCCTGCTCACGCTGGGGCCAGCCCACCATGGCAAGGGAAAATTCCATCCCAAGCTTTGTGAGTGGGGATCAGACACCAGCTGCAGCAGGGTTGCTTGGTGGCCTGGGAATGTTTTGCAGAATTACAGGGATCAGGTGGAAATGTAAAACGACCTAAAAGGGAGCCTGGAGAACAATGGGGTGAAGTCAGGAGAGCAGAATTGTCTCCCAGCCACACCTGGAGGGGTCATAAGAATGTCTGGGTGGCCAGCTGGTGGGAAAGGCACTTGCCCTCCACCAGGCTGGGGCCGGAGGGACAGTGTGCGAGAGCCAGACTTTGCTGGCTGGCTGCAGACCACACGCCCCACGCCCACCCCAGGTTCCCTGAGGAGGCACTTGCCCTCCACCAGGCTGGGGCCAGAGGGACAGTGTGCCGGGAGCCAGACTTTGCTGGCTGGCTGCAGACCACACGCCCCACGCCCACCCCAGGTTCCCTGAGTGCCCAGTGGGTCCTGAAAACCTCACCAATGACCTCAAGAATCTTGCCAGGAAATGTGTGGGCTGACCTGAAACTTGGGGGGCCAGGGAGTGCCAGTCTGCACCCCTCGTACCTCATTCAAGGCTCTTCACATACTCCAAGCCACAAAGTCTTCACTCAGAGACCGCACCGTCTGGAGGAACCTACCAACATCAGCCTCCTGGAGCTCAGGTCCGTCCAGGAGCACGCACTCCGGGTCTTACGGCTGGGAAGAGGTCAGGGTGGGGAGGGACTCAAGCCACATGGGTGCGCCAATCCTGGACGCTTCTCTCAGAGGCTGCGGACTGGACTCCATACCTTGGGCTCCAGTTCTGACCCCCTCTCTACCTTGCCAGCCCCAGGCAGGACCCGCAGCATTTCCCTGGCTCTGCTGCCCAGGCTCATAGGCGCTTTCTGAAGCCCTGCTGACGGAAGAAAGGCCCTTTCCCACAGCAAAACCCCTTCTGCTATGGAGACCCAAGGCCCCAGGTTTGTGATCTTCCCTCCCGTCACAGTGCCACAAATTCTGTCTAAGACTGTGTTGGGGCTGCATTCCCACTTTATCAGAGCAGGGGGTGGGGGGATGTCTGCAGAACCCACACCACGAGTAGACAAGGTGCTTCTCTCAATTGCTTGACCTACACACCCATGAATGCCTGGACGACACACACTGTGAGCAAGAGCATGGCCAGCACTGTAAGACAATCCCAACGCCCCCCTCATGGCGCATCAGGCACCGTCCTCCACCCGGTGAGCTGCCCACGTCACACGTGGGCTCCGAGGGAAGGTGGAGGCCCCCATTACCACAGGGGCTTCCATCCTCCATAAATCAATTCCCAAGTGTGGGACTCCTAGAATCTTGGCGAGCAGCACCCATGACACGTGCCTGGGAAATGTTTTCAGAGCTGCTGCAAACCCACACGGGTTGGTCGTGTGGCTGCCATTTGTCAGCCACGGCCTCCTTCCGATGCGGCCCAGAGGTCACAGGATGCACACGGTTTTAAAACGAGGTTCTGGCTGCTCAGAGTTGACCACGGATGCAGACGCGTCTAACACCTCGGCCTCCTTCCGATGCGGCCCAGAGGTCACAGGATCCACATGGTTTTAAAACGAGGTTCTGGCTGCTCAGAGTTGACCACGGATGCAGACGCGTCTAACACCTTGACCTTCGCAGCAGCAGCAAGGCCTCGGCAGTCCTCTCTCCAGGGCCGATCGAGACTCTCAGGAAAGGTTTGTTGTAACAGAAGCACAAGGTGCTCCTGCTGGGGGAGGGCCTCAGTGTGCCCACCCCTTAGGAGGACTCTTCTGTACGATCCCGTCCTAGCAAACGACCCCCTTCCATCCCCCGCCACCGTGGCCCGGTGTGACCCACCGCTGGTCTTCCCGGTGAGACCCAAGGAAGGGCGGGCATCCATCCACTTGGCTGGTCAGGAAAACCAGACCAACACTCCGTGGCACGTGTCCCCCCAGAGAGTCACTGAGACAATAAACAACTTGCCAAGAAGGAAAAAAAAAATTCTGCACGTGGCCCCAGGTGGGAAATTGACATTTTAGAAACCAAAAAAGAAAAAAAAAATCTCCATAAGGCATTTAAAGATGTTTATGAAATACGGTGTTTGAACATGCAAAGACAATTTTGAAACCGGAAAGGAAAAGGCTTCTCCCCGAGCTGCAGACCTCACAGGAAAGCCCTGAGGTGGGGCTTTGCCTCCAGGCCGCCCGCTCCACGCTCCACGCCGCCAGAAGCGCTTCTTTTGGGGCTCCCAACAGGAGCTCCCAGGTGCTCTCTGATGCAGCCGCTGTGCATTTGAAGAAATGGTAAACTGAGTCCAAGTGTTTCAAAGAGGACCCAGGTCCTTAATACCCAAGCAGGAGGCACTGAGATGCCCGTCAGGGTTGCCTGACAGAGGCAGGGCCCAGGGCTCTGAGAGGGCACAGACAGGGGCCTGTGATCCAGGTGGGGTGCACTGTGGAGACCCCATGGCCCACAGTTGTTTGCCACCTCTCCAAAATCCCTGACACCCCTGGGTGCCCATGGCCAGCCCCTTCCCTGCAGGGCTGAGCTTGGGTGGCTGGTGGGCCTGGCTACGGCAGCACGGTCAGAAGGGCGTGAGGAGCCCAGCCCCGCTCCCGAAGGCTTCGATGCAACAGTGTGAGGACGAGCCGCCCCCACCCCTGGGAGCCCGACACCCGTCTCAGTGGTTTCCGGAGGTCTCCAAAATGCTTTGCTCTTGACAGAATTCCAGACCGTAGGGAAACAAGCTCGTCATTTCGGCCATACCTCCCACTGCCTCTTAATAAAAATCGACCTAATAGGAGAACGCCCGCTCGCTCCGCTCCCTCCCAGCTGAACACCGCCATTTAACACTTCTACAAATACATCAAGACCACACAGTTTACATTAAAAGTCAGACAGGAGCTGAAAATGCTTGACTCTTTATTTTAAAGGTTCCCAAAAGGCAGATAATGTCTGGGGAAACCGGGACATTGCATGTTGGTTTGCAAAAGGCTCGTGGGGCCGCTGGGGCGCACTTTGGAGGAGAGAGGTCCCCCAGGCAGGCGACAGAGGGCGCCTCCACCTCAGCTTCCTGGCAGGCCGCAGCCCCCGACCCAGGCCCAGGCTGCAGGAGCCAAACCGCCCAGCTCCCGGCCGGCCACTTACTGTAGGAAGATGGGCGTCCCAGCCAGCGACCACTGGCCAGGCCCTGAGACATCGCATGTCCTGAGATGCCCCACCATGCTCGGAGCCACTTCCCAGCCCTGTGCACAGCCTCCCGTGTTTGAGCTGCGTTCCTCCCTGTGCCACGCTCTGGCTGCTGCAGACAGCATGACCTCTGGGCTTTGCCAGCTCCGCTGAGGTCTAGAGGCTGGTGTGGCTGCATCACTGTCAGCAGCTTTGCTGGAAGATTCTGGGGGAAGTCGGGTGGGAAAACATGCCCTCCCTTCTGGCCTCGTCCTGGTGCCCATGACCCTGTGCTCCCTGCTCCTTCCCCTCTGTGCGTCCTCTCTACCCTTGGACTCCAGGGCACTGGCCCCGTGCCACCACGGAGGCCCTTCTCTCTTCTGTGGGGGGTGGGTGAGGGTCTGCCTGGGGGAGTCAGGTTTGCATGGGGCTGTCCCGTGCCTTGTGGGGCTCTGTGTGCCACCTCCAGGGTCTGGTGAAGGAGGGAGGGACAGGAGAAGGGAGGAGGGACACAGGAAGGGGGGTTAGGGGAAGAGCTGACCATTCACAAGCAGCAGGCCCAGGCAAGGCCGCGGATGACCTTCCTTGGCTCCTGGCTTGCAGGGAAGTTCCCACCTCTCTTGGGCAGCAGCTCGGCTCTGGAGCCCCGAGCAGGACAGAAGGTGACAGGGGCTGGGTGGCCAATCTCACACACATGCCTGACCACTGGGCGAGATCCACCAAAATAAGTGTCTGGAGGGACAAAGTAAGAACAGACCACAAAGCACCTGCTTCTAACCTGGCCCCACAGCTCACTTGCTACTTTAAAGGGCTTGGCTGTGTTCACTGCCAGATGATGCAATATCAGAGAAAACTCAGAAGAGAAAGGGAGGTGACCCTCACCGAGCTGCCCTGAGATGGTCGTGATTCTTGCATGGCCTTCGGGGCAATGCCCTCCTGCTGGGAGTCACCCTGGGAGCTGCCCACCCTGGGGATCCTGAGATCCCCACGCCACAGATGGATAGAATGTGTCTCCTCCCCGGTGGAGGAGTAAATCCAGGTTTACCAAGAATTCCACAAGCAGCAGCAGTAATAACAACCAGTGCCACCATCGAGTGGATTTTTGAGTCTTTGGAGGAACGCACAGGCCGGCATGTTCTTTCTGCAAGTTGTTTCCAGACGCAAAACCAGGGTCCAGGGAGACCCCGATGACCCTGGAGGCTCACCCTGTCTCACTGAGAAGGCAACCTTCCTCATTTGGGTTGAATCTTGTAGAGAAGCGTGCATGATGTCCTCAGCCTGAAAGCCAGGTGAGGCAGGGCCGAGGAAAGGACTTCCCAGCTCAGAGACCCCTGACAGGGCCAGTCCTGGTGCACAAAGCTTCCTGGGGTCTACACTGCTGGGGTGGCCAGTCAAGAGCAAGTCCTGAGCTCCAGAGCCAGGGGACAATGTCACACGGTCAATGACCTGTGAGGGCCAGGCAAGGAGCCCGGAGCACAGACGGACCCTGGGCTGACCCAGCCAGCAGGCAAAAGTCCTGGCACTTACTGACCCCTCCACAGAAATGTCTGCATGCCAAAGCTTAGCCACACCAGCCCCAAGCACATTCCTCTTCTAGAACACTCCGAGAACGCATGGCTCAGGCATGTTTATAGGTAGGAGAGTGGAGCCAGGTTGGATACCAGTTTCAGATGCTTTTAACTCGCAGTCCTGAAGGGGATTCCTTGCTAAAGAAGAGAGCTGGTGGCTAGAGTGGGGACATGGGTAAAACGCAAGGTGGATGAGGGTGGGTGAAAAGACCCCACTGTTTGGCAGAGCTCTGGGGCACCCCGACGGACTCCGGTTGCATAGGAGATGAGCTCTGTAAGCCCTGTGGGGCTCCAGACCCACATCCTGTGGGGCCTCAGGATGCTGGGACCCCTGGCAATGTACTGCTATAGAACCAGCCCAGGATCACCTTCCCTGCATTCACACCCCTGCCCCCGGCTCCATGCATTCATTCAGAGGATATCCACCAAGCACCTACTGTGTGCCAGGCCCAGGTCTGAGGGCTGGGAAACCGTCACAAGAGAAATTTTCAGCCTTCACAGAGCCCATATCAGAAACACTAGGGTCTCAGGGAATCTCGGCTCGGGTCATGCATTTGAGTGAAGGGTTCACGGTTGATTTGGGTGATCTCAAGACCCCTCCTCCAGGCGGGGCTCCTTCCAGATGCCCCACGCGCCCTGGGCCTCAGGAGCCCATCCCTGTCCAAGCCAGGTGTATGGCCCCCTCCGCCCTGTGCACTGTTCACTCCCTGCCGGAAAAGATGGAGTCTTCCTGCCCGTCATCCCCGACTTCTCTTTCTGAAAACACAGCTCATCAATCTGATCATAGCAAATCAATCAGTCTGATCACAGCCCATCAATGGATCCTATCATAGCTCATTAATCAATCCAATCTTAGCTCATCAATCTGGTCATGGCAAGTGATAGACGGCAGACAACCTTCAAGGCTACTTCTCCCAAGGAGATTAACGTGTGGTTGGGAGGCACAGGAAAGGTCCCCATATCCGTGTCAGTTAGTGGACACGTACACATTTCTAGAAGATCATGGCCCAGGTCGGGAGGAGAGTCTCCGAGCCAGCCTGGCCTGGGGCGCTGGGGGAGGCACCTGACTCTGACCGCCGGCAGCCGCGGGAGGGACCGTCCCAGGAGTAAAGCCCACAGTGGTCCTCACACCCCCGTCCACACTGCCAGTCCCTCCTCCTGGGTGACAATGCCACAGCTATGTTCTCAGGTGGACAGGGCAGGCAGCCAGCACGTCAGATGCAAAATTCTTACTTAGAGAGGATGTTTGGGTATGTTCAGGGCTTGATTCCTCTCATATTGTGACAGCCCGGGAGGCTACGGCACGGTCCCCTCTTTACAGACACTGGACTGAGGCCGGGGAGGCACAGGCGCCTGCCCGATGTTAAACAACCCCCTAGGGAGAGAAGCCCAGAGCCCCCCTCTCTGCTGTGCTCTCCAGGGTCCCCTTGGCCTCCTAGATTCAGGATCGGGCACGAAACCTACAAATGGAGATTTGAGCAAAGCCCTCGAATCTCCTCACCGTCTCTGAGCGACTTCCCCAAATTCAGCCTGAGTCCCTGAGTGGATTTGCCTTTACCCCTCAGTGCCGTGGGGACCCTGACTTTGCTTTTTCCTGAGCAGAGACTCCTGTACTTAACCCAGGAATGGGTCTGTTTCAAGGTTCCTTTTCATTAACGTTTATGATTTTCAAAGCTAAACAACCATTTCAGACCTCAGAGAAGGTTTCAGCTGGTGCTAGAGTGTATTTCTTGAAGCCGTCACCCTTGGTCTGAGGCAGGGCGAGAGGTCAGGCTCCTCCAGCCACTGGCAGGGAGCACAGTGGGATCCCTGAGGACATGGGCATTCCATGGACAATGGGCATTGTTAGAACCCACTCCTTCCCTCAAACACCAAGCCCTGGCTTTCTTCAAGAGGCCAGCTGCTCCCCTGGTGTGGTTGGACGTTGACAGCAAGGGTCGGGACTGAGACGAGAACCATGTCCTCCATGCACAAACCCTCCCAGGCCCACCTGCCCAGGTGAGATGGGCAGCCCAGCTCTCTGACACCTCCACTGAGACGGCCACCAGGTGCACACACATGTGCACACACCTGCCCAACACTTGCGTTCATGCACACACGGACGTGCACACGTGTACACACACGGAAACACACATGTTCAAGACACATGCACACGTGCTCATGCAACACCTGTGTGCACACACCCACCACAGCAGCACACGCACGGGGTGTGCGAGGAGAGGCCACAGACTCTGCCTGTCTGCACTGGCCGCCCTAGGCTGGTCACTGGCTCCCTGTGCAGGTGGTGGACGTGTCTTGTCTCTGCCTGTAACTTATCTGTGCGCGTTAGCAGAGGAATCATGGGCAATTATGATATTTTATTTAAGCACTCTTGGTTTTTTCCCCTTGTTGTCCCACAAACAGCATACATGATTACCATGATGGGAAAATAAATCCATATCTCTTCTAAAAGACTTGGCTTTCCACAAGGTTTTGTCCCACGTGGGCTCATGCTTCCCTGGTGAGGTAATGGAGACTGACACGGACCCACACGGGTGGTGGGTGCCTGCTGGCCTGTCCCACACCGGTGGGCTTCCCTGTCACTCCCCTGGCCACTATGCTGACCTCAGCTGCAGTCGTGCATGTGGTCTCTGGTGGGCTCCCCTCTGTGGGAGCTGCCCTTAGACCCCGGGGCAGGGGCAGCAGGGGCTAGGGCCCTTCGTCCCACCTCCCTCCCTCTACCGTCCCCTCCATCTCTGCTTCCCTCAGCTTCTCACCCAGAGGCACCCATCCCCCTCACAGGACATCGACCCTCCCGTCCCCAGCACGTGGCACAGCCACTTGGGCAGCGTCAGGAGGCATCCTCAGGACCTCTTGCTCCGCCAGAGAGAACCCAGGGGGAAGCCAGCCTGGTGGCCGGGCCTGCGAGGGGTGTCCCGCCAAGGCTGCTGGGCAGGGGTGGCTCTGCAGTGCAGACGCTGGGCTACTTTTTCTGGGCAGCGAGGCTCCAACTGGCTCAGGCCCTGTGCTGCCAGCCACCCCTATTCTGTGGCCCTCCAAACACCCTGTTCTTCCCCCTTTCTCTTTAAGGTCTGATATAAGCACCTTTACCCCCAACCCAGCGGTGCCGTGGGCCTGACCCCAGGCTGTGTGGGCCCCGTGGCTGCAGCTCGGGCTCAGGCTTCCGCTGAGCCCCAGGCAGGAGGGGCTCTGCCTCCCTTTGCTGAGAGGCTGCTGGTCCTTCCGGAGGGGACGGGCAAGCTTCCTGGCCCCTGGTGACCATCTGCCCTGTGGTCGGGGAAGATTCTCCCGGCACCCGCAGACTCTGGCCAGAGCTGCTCCGGCGACCACTGGTGGCAGCCCCCACGTCCACTTTCTCTGCAGAGGCAACCCGGAGAGAAACTGGAGCCAGCCCAGGCCCTCCCGAGCGCTGGAGGTAGCCGGGGGCCGTGATGACAGACAGAAAGCACACTGTGAGCTCCAAGTTCTGCAGGACAGCTCAGCTGCTCCCCAAGACCAGCCCTGGCAGCTCCAACTGCCAGGGCAGGAAATACCGGGGGGACGGGTGAGGCGGGGGCAGGGGGCTTTGAAGAATGACCCGCCCAAGCCCTCTGGAACAGCCTCGCCATGGTGAGAGGAGAAATGCCCGGGACGTTCTGTGCTTTGCTTGGCTCCACCATACCCTCCTCAGCATTCCCTGTGGCCAGACCAGCGGAGGGCTTCTGGATTCAGACGCATCTGCCAGCAAGGTGCCACCAGTAGCTGGTCAGCACAACTGGAAAAGTCCTCAGGGGGTTAGTTTTCTGAGGGTCGCCTGTGATGCAGACCTTAAGGGCGGTCCCTCCATCCAACGCCCCCAGCAGGACCTGGCCACGAGTTCCCGGGAGGCCGGCCCGAGGCTCCTGGGTCATTTCACATCCAGCACGGGGACGCCCCTGCGGTGCGTTCGTTTGCTGATGAGCATGCCTTACGCGGGTGCTCGGCAAGGGGCTTTCCAGACGCCAGCTGGGTTGCTGCCGTCAACAAAAGTGCTACGGCCATAAGCCTCCTGTTGACATGTGAACTCGGCGCAGGTCCCTCCCCACACTCGGTCGCTGCTGATGGGTCCCGCCTGTGGCAGTTGTTTATGTCGTCCCCCATTCGTCACCCAAATAGCAGTAGGCCAGGGGTGCTGGTGGAGGGGGCGGAACCAGGCCATCCCTGGGAGAGACAGCCCCTCCCTCCACCTCCGAGGGAAGTGGTCCACGAGGAAGACTCTGGGGCTGGGGAGGTCCAGCGAGGCCTTGGAGGGTCTTCTCTGCCACAGGCAGTGGGAGCGAGTGTCGAGAACGGGACAAGGACCTTGAGGCCTGGCTGTAAGGGGGCTGTGGAGGCCTGGACGGGGTCGGAGGTATGGCCAAGGTGATGAGAAGCCTTCAACTCAGTCTTAAACCTGAGTCAGGAATGTCCCCAGAAACGTGGCTCATGCACTGTCCAGTCTGTGTCCCTAGGCCCTAGCTCTGTCCTTCCTCTCTCTCTTTTGGATAAGAGGATCCCATGGCCTGCCAGCAACAACCACTTCCCTGTAGCTCTCAGGACTGTAGACGTCATGATCTCAGGAAGGTGCGTGTGTGCGTGTGTTCGTGGGTGTGTCTGTGTACACGTGTGTTTGAGGGTCTCTCTGTGCTTGTACATGCATGCATTTTGTTTTGCCGCGTACACGTGTCTGTGTGTGTGCATGTGTCTATGTGTCTGTGTGTATGTGTCTATGTGCATGTGTGCATGTGTGTGCATGTGTCTGTGTGTATGTGTCTATGTGCATGTGTGCATGTGTGTGCATGTGTCTGTGTGTCTGTGTGTATGTGCATGTGTGTGCATGTGTCTGTGTGTATGTCTGTGTCTGTGTGTGCACATGTCTCTGTGTGTGTGCCTGTGTATTCATGTGTCTATGTGCATGTGTGTGCATGTGTCTGTGTGTATGTGCATGTGTGCATGTGTGTGCATGTGTCTGTGTGTCTGTCTGTGTCTCTGTGTGCACGTCTCTCTGTGTGTGCCTGTGTATTCATGTGTCTATGTGTATGTGTGTGCATATGTCTGTTGTATGTGTCTATGTGCATGTGTGCATGTGTGTGCATGTGTCTGTGTGTATGTCTGTGTCTGTGTGTGCACATGTCTCTGTGTGTGTGCCTGTGTATTCATGTGTCTATGTGCATGTGTGTCTGTGTGTTTGTGTCTATGTGCATGTGTGCATGTGTCTGTGTGTATATCTGTGTCTGTGTGTGCACATGTCTCTGTGTGTGTGCCTGTGTATTCATGTGTCTATGTGCATGTGTGTGCATGTGTCTGTGTGTGCCTGTGTTTATGTGTTGTGTGTGTGTGTGTCTGTTTGTGTGAGAGAGTGTTGAGTGAACAGGGACTCCTTCCCTTGCTTTGGGCTCTGTGGATTCATTTGGGGCCAATGTCCTGTTGTGTCTAGGCCCCAATATTTGAGACATTTTCGCCAACCCTGTCCCTAGGCCATGTCTCCAGAGGCATCAACAGATTTACATCATAAACTCATTTTCTCGTTCTAAGAAGGGGAGGGCTGGGGCCAGCCTGGGGCTTCCCTTCGCTGTGCTCCTTTGTCTCTGCAGAAGCACCAGGCACCACGTGATGAGGGGACGCCTTAGGAAGTGTACTCTGTGGCAGGCAGAGGACCTAGGTGACCTGAGCTTGGGAGGTCCTTGCAGCCTTCCTGGCCAGCATGCCTCCTGGCCTCTATGGTGGGCCGGGTGGGCGTCAGTGCACCCATGGGCGCTTGGTGATGTCCCCAGGAAGCACAGCTGCTGGGGCTTGAGCTCCTGGCTCAGAGGTCAGATCTCAGCCTGACCTTCCAGGGGGCTGACAGTGGGCAGAGAAGCAGCAGGGCTGGCCACATCCATGTGTCTTTCATCCCCTGACCGTGGGCACAGCCCCTCCCGATGACTCCTCCCGGCCTGGTTCTTGTCTGTCTGCTGGTCATTGTGCATGGTGACCACAGCCGGCAGGTGACGAATAGCTGGTGTCAAGTCCTGTCATGCCAGCGGGGCCCGTAGGGAAATGCGAGAGGCTCTCAAAACAGCTTTATTACCAACCTGTGGCCACAGGGATGATCAATCACACTGATCGGCCACGGCAAACACAGAGAGAGACGAGAGGCAGATGCTGGCCTTGCAGCCCCAGGGTCGATGCCGGGGGTGGGGGAGGATGGCATTTAAATGCCGAACTTGACCTGCGTCTAGCCCCGCTAGAGCATGGTCTCTTTCCATTACCAGCTGGCCTTGGGCACTGGCAGGGCGGCCAGACAGCGGAAAGCACCAGGTCAGCAGGGCCAGGGGACTGTTCAGGCAGGGCTGGTTCTGCTCTCCAGTGAGAGGGAGGGACGGTTGGGAACGGGCCTTTCTCTGCAACAGCTTTGTTCATGGCACCTTGAGCCAAGGAGCCGCCCTGCTGACTGGCCTCTGCATCCGCCCTGGGACATGAGCCCCGGGCTTCCCAAAGGCCGTGGGCTGGTGGCAGTCTGAGGACAGATGTCGAAGGGGCTGGGGTTGTCTTCCTGCCCAGGCGAGTCAGGGCCGCTGGCTGGTCTCGGCTTTGTGTGGCCGATGGTGCACGGTGGGCTCCTGCGGCAGGCGGCTCAGGCTGGGCGGGGCAGCACCCTTCATCCCTTGGGAGATGCCAATCCCTGGGGGCTGCCTCCCTTCCAAGGCCTGGTCAGTGGCGGAGGTGGTGGCTCTGGGCCCAGGTCTCCCACAGGGGGCTAAATAGTAGAGTGCTCCTGGCAGGGACCCTGGGGGTGGGAGGGGGCTGTCCAGGGCAGGATGAATCAGACCTTTCTTGGGAAGTGCCTCCCGCACAAGGACATTTTAGTCAGACATAATTGCAAGGAAAAATAAACCTGCCTTAACAGAAAACGGCTTTCCAGTTGATTTTCCCTCCTTGAAGCCTTTTCAACTCTAGGTTTTGGCAATTCCCAGCTGTGGGTAATTGTCAACACGGTGCGGTGTCCAGAGACCAAAGCCAGAGGGGTAGAAACGGCACCCACAGCACGACAGGGCCCCGGGGCGGGTGGCCCGGCGGCACACACAGCTCGCGTGCGCGCACCCTCCCAGGGCGCCGCCAACCGCAGGGAAAGGGAAACTTTGTCTTGGCCGCGGTGCCAATAGCTCAGGAGGGCGCTGCAGGCTCTGATGCCCGTGCAAGGAAGGCCGGGGCCTCGCAGGGAGTGGCTGGTTGTGCCCCGGCTGTGCCCAGCTCTTCTCACTTTGGGGTGACTCCTGGACCTGCCTCAGAATACTTGTGTTACCCTCGGCGAAAGGTCACCCAAAGTGCAGGCAATGGGCCCCTTTAGCCTTGGGGGCTGGTGGGAGTTCTCGAGGGAATTGGAATGCTGGACCCACTGTGCCCAAACCTGTCCCCAGAGAGCAGCACCCTCCGCAGCAGGATGGGGTGACCCCCCATGTCCTCAGGAGCACGCCCGTATGTTGGGATGACGTCTGCCTGAGCCCCCTCCCCGTGGACAGGCCCAGGCAGACCCTCCTGCTCCCCTGTGCCCCGTCTGTCTTGGGGGGTCCTGCGGGAGAGGCCAGCAAGAGGAGGCACGCGGGCCGGGTCTGGCCATGCCCGGAGGACGGGTCGCCACCAGCCCCTTACTGACACCCGTCGTTCATTTCCAGGAACTTGTTACAGAGTCTGTCAGGCCCACAGCTGACAGGCTGATGTCACTCACTTGGCTGGATTCTGGAAAACTCAGGCTCATTTGCCAGGCAAAATTAATGAGAAAAGAAAGACCTAAACGAGATAGTAATTGATGACTCCCACAGGGCCAGGCCCCCGCGCCCCGCGAGCAGCTGCATATTTCTTTCGGAACGACACTCGGCACAAGCACGAGGCAGGTTCTGCCAAGCGTGCCTGTGAGGCCACCGCCCAGCTCCAGGGATGCAGCAGGGACAGCCGGCTGGGGGACTTGTGGGGTGCCACCTTGCTGTCTATATATGCAAGCCCTTTGGGGCCCAAGCGTTCACATCCACGTTTCCAAATCTCAGGCCCAAACCAGCACATTCGCAGTGTGTCTGTGAATCCTGCTGCCCGCGAGGGCCCCGGGACCCACACCCAGCGCGCCCTTGCTCTCCTCCANTCTGTGTCTGTGTGTGCACATGTCTCTGTGTGTGTGCCTGTGTATTCATGTGTCTATGTGCATGTGTGTGCATGTGTCTGTGTGTATATCTGTGTCTGTGTGTGCACATGTCTCTGTGTGTGTGCCTGTGTATTCATGTGTCTATGTGCATGTGTGTGCATGTGTCTGTGTGTGCCTGTGTTTATGTGTTGTGTGTGTGTGTGTCTGTTTGTGTGAGAGAGTGTTGAGTGAACAGGGACTCCTTCCCTTGCTTTGGGCTCTGTGGATTCATTTGGGGCCAATGTCCTGTTGTGTCTAGGCCCCAATATTTGAGACATTTTCGCCAACCCTGTCCCTAGGCCATGTCTCCAGAGGCATCAACAGATTTACATCATAAACTCATTTTCTCGTTCTAAGAAGGGGAGGGCTGGGGCCAGCCTGGGGCTTCCCTTCGCTGTGCTCCTTTGTCTCTGCAGAAGCACCAGGCACCACGTGATGAGGGGACGCCTTAGGAAGTGTACTCTGTGGCAGGCAGAGGACCTAGGTGACCTGAGCTTGGGAGGTCCTTGCAGCCTTCCTGGCCAGCATGCCTCCTGGCCTCTATGGTGGGCCGGGTGGGCGTCAGTGCACCCATGGGCGCTTGGTGATGTCCCCAGGAAGCACAGCTGCTGGGGCTTGAGCTCCTGGCTCAGAGGTCAGATCTCAGCCTGACCTTCCAGGGGGCTGACAGTGGGCAGAGAAGCAGCAGGGCTGGCCACATCCATGTGTCTTTCATCCCCTGACCGTGGGCACAGCCCCTCCCGATGACTCCTCCCGGCCTGGTTCTTGTCTGTCTGCTGGTCATTGTGCATGGTGACCACAGCCGGCAGGTGACGAATAGCTGGTGTCAAGTCCTGTCATGCCAGCGGGGCCCGTAGGGAAATGCGAGAGGCTCTCAAAACAGCTTTATTACCAACCTGTGGCCACAGGGATGATCAATCACACTGATCGGCCACGGCAAACACAGAGAGAGACGAGAGGCAGATGCTGGCCTTGCAGCCCCAGGGTCGATGCCGGGGGTGGGGGAAGATGGCATTTAAATGCCGAACTTGACCTGCGTCTAGCCCCGCTAGAGCATGGTCTCTTTCCATTACCAACTGGCCTCGGGCA
>NW_007740231.1:2621-15825 GCF_000696425.1 Galeopterus variegatus | reverse complement strand
AGAATACTTGTGTTACCCTCGGCGAAAGGTCACCCAAAGTGCAGGCAATGGGCCCCTTTAGCCTTGGGGGCTGGTGGGAGTTCTCGAGGGAATTGGAATGCTGGACCCACTGTGCCCAAACCTGTCCCCAGAGAGGAGCACCCCCCGCAGCATGATGGGGTGACCCCCCATGTCCTCAGGAGCACGCCCGTATGTTGGGATGACGTCTGCCTGAGCCCCCTCCCCGTGGACAGGCCCAGGCAGACCCTCCTGCTCCCCTGTGCCCCGTCTGTCTTGGGGGGTCCTGCGGGAGAGGCCAGCAAGAGGAGGCACGCGGGCCGGGTCTGGCCGTGCCCGGAGGATGGGTCGCCACCAGCCCCTTACTGACACCCGTCGTTCATTTCCAGGAACTTGTTACAGAGTCTGTCAAGCCCACAGCTGACAGGCTGATGTCACTCACTTGGCTGGATTCTGGAAAACTCAGGCTCATTTGCCAGGCAAAATTAATGAGAAAAGAAAGACCTAAACGAGATAGTAATTGATGACTCCCACAGGGCCAGGCCCCTGCTCCCCGCGAGCAGCCGCATATTTCTTTCGGAACGACACTCGGCACAAGCACGAGGCAGGTTCTGCCAAGCGTGCCTGTGAGGCCACCGCCCAGCTCCAGGGATGCAGCAGGGACAGCCGGCTGGGGGACTTGTGGGGTGCCACCTTGCTGTCTATATATGCAAGCCCTTTGGGGCCCAAGCGTTCACATCCACGTTTCCAAATCTCAGGCCCAGACCAGCACATTCGCAGTGTGTCTGTGAATCCTGCTGCCCGCTGAGGGCCCCGGGACCCACACCCAGCGCGCCCTTGCTCTCCTCCAAGCCCTCGCCACCACCCCACCCCCCCAAAATACAAAGAAGAAGAATGTAATGGCAGAGCCAGCAATGCAGCAGAAAAATAAACCATTCCTAATGGCCACCAAACTTGCTGAGTGTCAGCTATGGTTACTTTGTGCAGAGAGAGTCGGTAATAATCGCACAGCTCCAAGACAAGGCCTCTCTCCGGCAGGAGCCGACGTGACAGGGTCTGGAAGGCAGGTGCACCTGTAATTAGCTATTGTTTGACTATCAAAAGTCAGGGCTGATTAAAGCCACTAAGCACAAGTGCACTATTTTATTTCAAAGAATATTATGAACTGCACGCTGAGGCCCTTTCAGAACGGACCTTCCTTCCGCAGCCGGCTAAGAGCCCATGCCAGCAGTAATCAAACGCGAAATCTGCATAAACCTTCAGGGTTTAATTCAAGCAGAGACCTTTCATTAGAAATATGTTACTTTATGAAATCTGGTCGCCAGCAAGGGGAGAAAAATGTGACTTCTTAAGAAAAGTGAATGGCACCTCTTTAGTGATTAACCCAAGATTAATGGACGCCCCCACTGCTCGGCCTAAGTCCGTTTTATTGCTAATTCATTTAGGTACCATTTCAGACATGCCTGATGAAAGTTACCTGCTAGGGCGTCAGGTTTTGGCAAGCGAGGATAGCCATTACGGTCAAATCCCAAACACACTTTTTGTTAAAGAAGCTTTGAAAAGTGTCTTGTGTTAGTCTTGCCCCCTTTCTTTTTTAGGGACTTTCTATTTAATGTACTCAATTAGTTAAAAATTTGGATCCCAATTCATTAATCAAAGATTGATGCGACTGTTTCACTTTCAGTGGCTCTCTTCTTACTCCCCCACGCTGCGTGAGAGGCACCCAGGACCCCCCCCACGCACACGTACATGCCCCCACACACGTGCACACGTGTTCATGCAGCCCACACACACTTCCTCGCCCCCCATATGTGCACACATATTCATGCACACAGACACACTGCTTCCACACCCACACACGTGCACACGTATTCATACAGCCACACACATACACTTCTGTGGCCACACACGTGTGCACACATTGTGTTCATGCAGCCACACACACACACTTCCATGCCCACAGTCACACGCACATGTGTTCATGCAGCCACACACACACACTTCCATGCCCACAGTCACACGCACATGTGTTCATGCAGCCACATACACACACTTCTATGCCCACAGTCACATGCACACATCAGAGGATGTCCTTGGCACACGGGTAGCATCACAACAGATGGGATGTAGGTCCCCCAAAGGCAACTTGGATTGCAGAGAAACCGTCATTCTTCTAGGCTTTGGGGTGGTAACCCAAGGTGGGGTGCCCTGGGGAGGCAACCTCCTCAGTCCCCACAAAGAAACCAGAGTTGGGGTGTGGGTAAGAGCTGGGTAAGGACCTTCTAAGCCACAGCGCCCACCCTATCCCCACCCTCTGCTCCCACCTGCCCCAGGACTCCTTTCTCTTTCTGGGAGGGGGGTTGTGCGATGCCTTTGGATTCCAAATGCATCCGCTCCCATGCAGACTCTGGTCACCCTCTTGGCTGCAGCAGCCCCAGAGTAACTGCCTGGCCGCCTCTCTTGACAAAGGCACATTCTAGAGGGGGGACACATTGCTCCACTCCCAAGAGCCCAAAGAGAGAGAAGGGGTCAGTGTCCATGAGCTTTTCTCCTGTCCCTCATCTCTTCCCAAAATTCAACTGGAGTCTCACTGGTTTGCATTAAAAATACAGATAACATGGAATAATGTAAAAAATGGTCATTGAGAACTCGACACTTTACCCCACGTGCTTTAAGTCTTTCTTTTTCCTGGAAGAAAGAGCTTCCCGTGTGCGGGGAGGTCCTGCTCTTGCGGGGACTCTAAGACCCTGGGGGTTTGCACAGTTGTGGTCCTGTTGCCCGTGGCTGGTCTCATGGAGCAGCCAGAGCCTCAATTCCTGGAAGGCAGACACCCTCCAATGGCCTCCAAGCTGGCTGTTGTCCCCTGCTTATAAATCCTTCACCAAGCCCTGGACTGCCAGATGAGACTTTTAGGGCTCCTGACCTCTCCCGCTGTGTGTCCTGCTGTCCTGCCTCCTCCAGCCTCATCCCCTGAACTCCAGACAGATGGTCCACGTGCAGCCTCCTAAATGCTGTTCCCCACGCTGGTCCATACTTGCTGGCCTTTGCATATTCTGTTCCGTCTATGGGAATACCTCTTCCTTGGAGTAGAAAGGGTGGCGTTGCACTCCACTGTAGGGTCCTGTCTGTCTTTCCCACCAGGAGGTGATCTGCAGCTCCTGACCCAATTACTGATGTCATGGAAACCCCCAGATAGAGAGGCAGAGCCACGCGGGCCACATGGGCCTCACGGGAGGTGTGGTGGTCAAGGACAGAGACCCTGCACGGCAGCCTTGCACTCAGTGCTAGTCAGTTCTGCTGACTGTGGGGACCCCAGCCCTCTCAGAGGAAGTGCTGGTGGTGGCTCCTATGGTCCTGGCCTTTGATTTATGGAGCACCGACCACATGTCTCACTCTATCCTCACAACAAGCCCACAAGGATGGCGGGAACCCATGAGAGGCCTGAGGCTCGCAGTGGCCCTGACCCCCAGGGCCCAGGCACGGTAGTGGCAGAGCTGTAAATTCACCAGTACCCTCTGCCCCTTCTCCAGCACAGGGAGCAGGCGGAGCCAGCCCTCACCCTCAGGGGCACAGGGCAGCACCAGGGAGGGCCTGAGTCCTTGCTGTCTTGTCCAGGGCCTAGAATGCAGGCCCCAGCCCCATGCTTAGGTGGGCCCCAGGGGCCCCAGCTTGGCACCTGCTGAAGACATGGGCATCACATGGGGAGTCTTTAAATCTTCCTCAACTAATAGGAAATGCAGCCAATACACGGTTGTCCCAAAACCTGCACATGAAAGCCAAGGTGAACCATGAGTGTCCACAGGCCCCCCTGCAGGACGTCGTTAGGGGCAGAGTCCCAGGAGGTGGGTGTACCCTGAGCACCCACCCCGAGCCTCCCTGTGGGTCCTGGAGAGAGCCCAACTATGGCGACATTGATTTCTCTGTTCCTGAGAGGACAGATGACACGTCCAGGTCCCCTCCCCAAATGGGCACGGCTGTGCAGTGAGCTCCGTTCTTGGTTCCCTACTGTGTGCCGGCCCTGGGCAGAGCACTGCAAACACAAGAGGAACCGCAGGGTCCTGGCCTCTGTCCTCATGAATTCCCCGGACTGGAATGGATAGCCAGGATCCCCCCGGGTCTGAGCACTTCTTGACCGCCAGCCATCTGCAGAAGCTTCCGGAAACGAGCAGAAGGGCAGAAGTGCTGTCCTCCTGCCACGTACAAGGGCACTGTGCCCCAACCGGGACAGCCCTGGTCAGGCAGCTGACAGGTGCCTTCGGGCTGGGAAGGTTTCTCTCCCTGCATGGAACTGTGTCCCATGGGGCTGCATGGACAGTTTCTCTCCCTGCATGGAACCCTGTCATGGGGCTGCATGGACAGAAGATGTGTTCGTCAAGCTCATTCCACCTGTGGGATGGGCAGGTGGGGAGGGGTGTATGTGATGGGTGGGGGTGGTCCTGAGAGAGCACTGGGGACCTGGGGGAGGGGTGAGGAGGGAAGAGGAGCGAGGGGAGACCTGGGCTGAGCGCAATGAGGCTTGGGCTGCTGCTTTCTGGTGCCCGGGTGCCAGGGACGGGCCGACCCCAGCCGCAGTTAAGCCAGGGTCGAGCCCGGTCTCTGAGGCAGGAGCTCACCCTGCCACCAGGTGCCTCGTCCAGCTGGCCTTACTCCAAACCAAAGCCAAAAGATGCACACCCTTGGTTCTCTGCCAGGTCCCAGGACTGCCCGGGACGGCCTGCCTGGCCGACCTCTGTCTCCAGCTCATGCAGCGGGTCCTAGAAGCATTTACGCCCCGAAGGCTGTGGTGAGGCCAGTCCCCCACACCCGCCGTGAGAGGCTGGGCGCACCACGGCCTGATGCTGGGTCAGGCTCCTAAGGGCTGCTGTTTTGTTCAGATTCTTGGATTGCGTTGGGAGTAGCCTGAGAGTGGATTCTTTACCCCAAACTTCACTTAGTGGCTGTTTCCTGCTGTGAGAGACCCCGGGGCGGGGTGGGGGCTCTGCTAGAAACAGAAGGGTCTTCCACGAACAACCGAATGGCCACCCAGAGGGTCTCCTCTCTCTGGGAGACTCCAGGTCTGGTCCCCTCCAGGTCTGGTCCCCGGCTCTCGGACACCTCGCGGGGACTGGGCTCTGTTGAGTTGTGGGAGGCAGCCTCGTTGATTTGGGGAAATGCTTAGTTCGTTCCCGGACAGCTATCCAGCACGAGAGGATTGGGGCTTTTAATTCAGACCTTGAAAATTTCCAGGACCCCAAATGTGCCCAAATACCCTGTCTCTGCCCTTAAAAATCACAAACACTTCCTCCAGCCTTGCCTCCCCTCCCCTCCGGTGTGGGGGCAGACACCAAGGCCAGCCTCAGGGGGAGGCCCTTGCAGACTTGGGGAGCAGGGTACACAGTGTCACCTCCTCCACGACCAGTTATCCGGGACCTCCAGCCACCACCTGCTCCATGGGTCTGTATCAGTCTCAACCCTGGAGAGTCACAGGGGCCTCACCAGCGGCCCGCTCTGAAACCTGCACCTGCCCTGTCTTCTGTTCTCCCCTTGAGAGTGAGAAACAGGCCCAAGATGCCTGGTCTCTGAGACCCTCGTCCCCTCAGTGTCTAGAGAAGATCTGGGTACCTGCAAAGGCTCCCTGGCAGGAGACCCAAGGACTTTGCATCTCACGAGGCAAGTCCCAGCCCTAGGGTTTGCCAAGGAATGGGGTGAAAGACGAGAATACAGCAGCTCTGACTGGCGTGGCTCGGAGGACACAAGGAGCCGGTCAGTCTCCTCTTCCCCTGAGGCATTTGGAAGGGACCAGGTGACAGCTCACAGCCCTCCACCTCCAATATCCTAGGAATATTAGAATACTAGAACATTCTATTGACCACAGTGGACTCTCAGGCCTGGGGTGGGGAGGGGAGGTGGGCATGTTCTCACGCCCTGGTGGCTCTGCCAAGGCAGACACCGGGAGCAGGTGGGTGCTGACAAGGGGCGTGGCTTCTGCAGAGGGGAATACATTTCTTAAAGTGGACTTTGGAAATGAAGTGGCAGGCTTCTTCAACCGACCCCAGGAAGCCAGAGCCAGCCTGCCACGGCAGGGCTGTTGTCCACGTGCCACACGCCCCAGCAGTTGCCTGCTCACCCTCTACAGCCAGCCCCGCAGCAGGCCCCACACCGGCCCCATGTCCTCGCCTCCAGTGCCCTCGCTGAACAGTTCTCTTCTAACTGCATGTGTTAATTATCTTGCCACTGCTGTAATTTCTCCCTGTAGTCCATTAATTAAGGGGTCACAATCCCAGAGCGTGTTTGCCCAATAAGCTTTCTTTTTTAATTATCCTAATTGCTTGGAGACTGACAAAGACTCTGCCCCTGTCCATACCCCGGAGGATTAGCGGATGACACACACACTTCCACGCACACCCCCACCGGATGCTGGCCGAGTGGCAGGGCCTGCACACCGTGGGCTCACACGCGTGTGCAAACGGGAGCCACGGCTGGTTTGGGCATCACAGTCCAAGGGCCCAGGAGCCACAGTCTGTGGGCAGCTAAGGTCAGCACTGGTGTCGCCTGTCACCGCAGGTGGAATCACCCTGACTGAAGCAGAACCCAAGACAGCGGTCTAGACTGGTGTGATTTCCACTTCTGACCCGGCTTAGAGTCCGTGTCACGGCCCTGCCTCCGTGCCCTCTGCCTCAATCACATCCACTCACTGAGGGCAATCTGTCACTGATGGGGGGGGTGGCATTCTGCTCTGTCCCCAATTTACAGAGGAACAGAAGCTCAGTGTCACCCAGGAGTTGGCATCACCCTACAGCCCCTCTGCAGAGCCCCTTCTGCTTTTTAAGCAACTCTGAGCTCAAAGAACATGGGCACCTCGGGACATAAAATAGTGTAGCCACTGTGGAAAGCAGTCTGCAGAGCCCTGCTAAAGTTAAACACCGCATTGCCCTGTGACTCAGCGGTCCTGTTCCTCGGTACCTACCCAAGAGAACTGAAAACAGGGATCCCAACAGATGCTCGTACACATGTAATGATAACATGCCGTGTTCACAGCAGCCCAAGGTGAAAACCACCCTCACATCCATTAACGGAGAGTGGATAGACGAGGCATGGTCTGTCCATGAAGTGGAATATTATTCAGCCATAAAAAGGATCAAGGCCTGATACCTGCTACAACATGACGCCAAGTGAAAAATTCAGACAGAAAAGGCCACGTATCGTATGACTCCACTGATGTGAAATGTCCAGGACAGGCAAACCCACAGAGTCAGAATGCAGATTTGTGGTGCTGGGGGCTGGAGGAGAGGCGGTGGGCAGTGACTGCTAATGGGCACCAGGTCTCCTTCTGCACTAATGGAAATGTTGTGGAACTAGATAGAGGTGGGTGCACAACCTTGAGAATGTGCTAGATGCCACTGGACTGTTCACTTTAAAAAGAACATGTGCTTTGTGAAAATGAATGTGTTTTGTGAATTTCACCTCGATTCAGAAAAAAAAAAAAAAAAAAAAGGAGAGGGCTCCAGAACGCAGGCTCCAGAACGCACACTCTGCCGCAGTCCCGGCTCGAGTGTGTGGAAGCGTCCGGTACAAGGGGCAGGTGAGGCTGACCACCCAGCTGCACTGTCCCTCCTGTCTGCAGGGGCAGCTGGACTGAGAGGCAGGAAGTCGGCTCCTGCTCCTGGGGTCCTGGCCTTCTCAGAAGGGCCTGGCGGCAACGCCTCAAAAGCAGCTCGTTTATTAACTGCTCTCCAAATGTGAACCGTTCTGCTTGCACTGGCCGCTCTGGGGCTCTCGGGACATAATTGATTCACATCTGCTGAGGTAAGCACGAGCGACACGGGGAGGGAAGGTCCCAGTGCATGGTGTCCTCCGGCAGATTAGGGGTGCTCGGCCATGCCCAGCCACCTCTGCCCGGCTCTCCTGGCGTCCGGCTGTGCCGGGCAGGCCCGCCAGCTCCGTGGAAGTTTACGTCTCTTTAATAAAGATTAAGATGTCAGAGGGCCAGCGTTGCACAAAATCCTACTTTTATTAACTTCTCATTACCAGCTAAGAGTGAAGCCAGTTTCTGAACTTCTGAACAGCATTTCTCCGAGAAGAAGCAGTTATTAAATATGCATCTATGACAACGGGACTCACGGCAGCTCTTGCTGACGAAGTGATGGGGTCGCGCCTGTGGGCTGGACCTGAGACAATGGAAACTTGATGAAAGAACGACCTCGTGCTCCGCAGGCTGCAGGGCGCCCCTCGAGGCCGGGGGCTGGGCTCGCCCGTGCCCTCCTGGGCTCTGCGGCCCCAGAGCGCTGGGCAGAGGTAACGGGATCACAGCGAGTGCGGGTCGGA
Organism: Galeopterus variegatus; assembly: GCF_000696425.1. Classification (NCBI taxonomy): domain Eukaryota; kingdom Metazoa; phylum Chordata; class Mammalia; order Dermoptera; family Cynocephalidae; genus Galeopterus; species Galeopterus variegatus. The sequence continues at coordinate 7,524 of NW_007740231.1, read as the reverse complement.
GCCTGCGGCGGGCACCACCGCTAAACGCGCTGCTCTGGTTGGTGGCATCTGTCCAGCGGGATTTCACCATCATCTCCATTAAGTCCTTCCGCCCGCACACTCACATTTCTGGGATGAACCCGGGAGTCCCCTGGGGCAGGAGCCCCTGGCTCGGCGTGCTCCCAGGACACCCCCAGACCTGGAGGGGCCTCTTTGGTGGGCTCCACTCCCTCTCTCCAGCAGGACTTCTCCACTTTCCAAGAACCCCAGACCAATCCCCTGCATCACATGGTTACTGCACCTGCCTCCTCCTGACGTGAGAATCAGGCAGGGGCGACTCACCATGGAGCACCCCCTCCCATTTGTCCCCTGTCCTCCACCGGGACCTGGATCCCGACCCCCCTTCCGTCCCACCCCAGCACCATCGACGCTCCCCTGCATGAGGGCACCATCGGCTGTGTCCAGCCGCTCACAACCCTGCCTGGCCCAACACCCCTCACTCAGACCTGCTGTCCCCGTTCCCTCCCGGCCCCTGGTGGCTTCTGTCCCACCCAGGGCACCATCGGCTGTGTCCAGCCGCTCACAACCCTGCCTGGCCCAACACCCCTCACTCAGGCCTGCTGTCCCCGTTCCCTCCCGGCCCCTGGTGGCTTCTGTCCCACCCCAGCAAAGTGCTCTTGGCAAGGCCATGGTCACAGTGTCCCCAAACTCAAAGCCCCTCCTGTCTCATCTTACCCGTCATCCTCAGTCCTAATGGGGCCACTCTTCGGTGGCTCCACATGCACTGAGGTTTCTTCCCACCTCCGTGCTGGCTTCGGCCCCCTCCTGGGCCCTGGCAGGATTTTATGCTCCCCGGGTGTGTCGGGGGGGTCGCTCACCCCAGCCCAGGGTTTCTCTGTGCTCATAAATTCACATTGAACTGCTGACCTGGCGCCTTTCTGGGACATCAAGGGGGCATCTCAGATTTAAAATGTCCACTTCCGTGTACCTGCAGGCCCACTCCCCTCCCCAGACTGCCAGCCTGGCAAGTGCCCGTCTCAGCCGTCTTCTGTCAGCCAGCACCTGTCCTTAGTCCCTTGTCTTCCATATTCTGATGCTTCTCCCTCTGAGAAGTCCCAAATATGTCTGTTTTTGTCCTCTCCCTGTTCTTACCCTTGTCCAACCACCTCCCCGTGACTCCCTGCAGCCCACCCCCCATCAGCACCCAGGAACCCGCCAGTGCATGGGGACCTGCAGGTCCCATCCTGGGGTCCTCGGACGCACCGCTCCCTCCACCCACAATGCTCGGCTCTGCCTCCAAGCCTGGCTCCATCTCAGCCTCAGGGGCCTCCTTCAACGCCCTCCCCAGAGGGGCCCCTGGACCCCACCTGTGCCTCGTCACATGGCCCCATATGTGGCCTCCGTGGCCTCCCTGTGCTCCGCAGCCTCTCCACATCGATTGCTTTTTATTTGTCTCTTCAATGGGATGGCGACTCCCAGCAAGGGCCTGCCTGTTCCTACAGCTGTGGGCTCGGAGTCCAAGGCAGGCCCGAGGCGTAGCACATGCTCAGTAAACACGCGCAGAGCCATCGCTGGGGTAAGTAAAGGCAGGCGGGTCACGCGTCAGCTCAGCCACTTAGCTTTGGGCAAAGTCCTTCACCTCCCTGAGCCCCGGAAGCCCTCGGGAGAAGTGGGGCTATGATGAGATGGAGACCGTGCAGCACAGGAGCCTCCGAGAGATCCGTAGATGGTGGCTGTCCTGTCCCACCTTTGTCACCTGACCAGCAATCACTTTTCCAGGAGCCGGCGCAGGCCTCTCTGTGTTTCTTGTTCACACTAATGGGTGAGGTCCTTCCTTCAGTATCAGTCTTGCTGTCCAGGCAGGTCCCTCGGAACGAAGGACAAGGTTTGCCGAGTGAAACCACGGCTGCCGGCCCAGAGGAACCTGGCTGGAGCCTGGCAGGAGCCACAGCTCAGACACACGGGTCGTGTGCCTCAGCAGTCCCAGGGTGCATCCCCCAATGCGGTGGAAGAGCGAAGCGCCCTGGCAGGCCTGTGACACTACTGGCTGCCCACAGGCTGGCTTCTTCCTTCACTGGTGGGAGCCGGTGAGTGGCTCAGGCCTCCAGGGCCAGGACAGAGGCCGGGTGGCCCCCCAAGCTGAGGGAACAGCGTTCCCACCAGCAGCAGGTGGTCCCATCTGGAGTGGGCTTATGACAAGCCCAGAGGGAGAGCAGCGTTCCCTACATATTTGGGGCTGTCTCAAATTCTGGTCTACACTTGACTTTTCTGCACCTGGGCAAGGCAGCAGAGCAGTTGGTGGCGTGGAGACAGCCTCTGACACAATCATGCTGTCGATGCCACCCCCATTAACTAACGTGTTCTCAGGAGGGCCTTTCCCCGTCCCTGGGCGTCCAGTACAACTGGTGTCTGGAGACACTACTGGGCGACAGTGGCCATGATGCACTGCACAGGGTCTGAGGAGACCCTTGCGTATGCTGACCTAGGGCTGAGCCAGAGCCTCACACTCAGAGGAACCGGTGACCCCAGAGATGTCCCACTGCTCTGGGGACCATTTCCATCTAATACAGACTGTCCCTTTGTGCCCCTGCCACGTGCTGAATCCAGGGTATAGGAGCTCCCTCTCAAGGAGGACAAAGCACCGAACAAACCCTTGACACACCCAGCACCGTCACGGACACTTGGCTGGCGTCATCCCTGGGGTCCCCGCACACGCTCCCGTCAGCCTGCTGTTGTTCCTATGATTGCTGCTGTCACTGTTGCCTCCTTAGGGTCTCACTGGATTGCCCCCCCACTAAAGGGCACTGTGTGTGCCAGGGACTTTTTCTCCACGGGCTCTTCCCACGCTGTCCCCCTTTCTCATGACCCATTGGCAGGGAGGCCACCCCTTCAACTTTGTCACCTGATTTTGAGGACGGGGATGGGCAAGAGCACCCCATGCTGGAGCAGAGGGAGGTGGGGGCACCAGGGAGGCTCCGACTGACAGCGTCTCCTGCGGGGGACGACTATGTGGACCTGTGTCACCTCTGATTGAGCGCATCACTCTGGGCCTTGCAGCAAAGACCGCGGCTCCTTCTGGTTGGGTTTGTTTCCTGGATGGCTGGCTTTGCCTATGGATACTATGTGGACCTGTGTCACCTCTGATTGAGCGCATCACTCTGGGCCTTGCAGCAAAGACCGTGGCTCCTTCTGGTTGGGTTTGTTTCCTGGATGGCTGGCTTTGCCTATGGACGGACTTATGCCAACTCACAGGTGGGGTGCTGCCCCCCGGATTCCCATGTGTTAACAGATAATGTGGAGTCCCTCAGGAATAGAAGGGAGGGCCTTCAGAGTCCAGGGACTCGCATTTGATGAATACACATTCACGTCATATTGCTTAAGAGCACAGAGCCAGAGGCCCTGGGTGCAAACCCTCCCACAGCTGTGTGACACTGGGCTGGTTACTTACCCTCTCTGTGCCTCATTTCCTCATCTGTGAATGGGCACTGATCGATCTAACGGTTGGCCCTCCGGCCAGTCTTTTGCAGCGGGCATAAGCACCCAAGGAAATGTCGGCCAAATGCACATGCAGGCTCAGAGCTCAGTCCTTTCCTCTGAAGACACCTGCACTGGAAGCTTCACTCAGCTTCAGAGGCAGCAGGGAGGTGGCTGAGAAAAGGAGACAGAGGGGCCACAGCACTGCTTCTCCCCTCCTGCTGCTTCATGGCCCTCTCGACCAGGAGACCCACCATCAACTCAGCAAACCAGCCCCACAGAGTACATTTCTGGGCTGGGACCAGAGGTGGGTAGGATAGGCTGTCAAGGAAAGTCCAGTTCTCCCACACTGTGTTGGGCTATCACCCGGAGGTGCAAAGGAGGCACCCAGGGTTCTGGCTCCAGGGGTGGCCGGGGGGGTCCTCCCAAGGGCCTGGATGGGTGGGGGTGGAGTGTAGGTGGGCTGGCAGGTGGCTGTCCTGTGTACAGGTCACCTACCTGCCCCTTGGGGCTCAATAGCCAGCTCTCCAGGGCCTGTTTACTAGAGAGGGTGAAAGGACTCTTGCTGCTGTGTAAATAGACTTTCCAAAGGCCTCTGCTTTCTCACCCTCTCCAGCCTCCAGACCCACATTGTGAATTGCTGGGCTTATCAGGCTGTCTGGCAGTTAAAAGATGTTTCCATGCATTGTGAGGCTGCATGGAGACCGAGTCATGTCAGCCCCAAGGACAAAGGAACTCAAGTGTTTGAAATGCAAAAATATTTTGACCCGACTACATCATGTTTCAAAGGAAAAAAGTAATTCACGGCTCACAATTTACTTGCTATCTCGCAGGAAGTCCTGTATTTCTTATTAACTCCCCAGGGCCTGTTTCTCTGTGTGAGAGGTCACCAAAGTGGGCTGGGATGGGAGGGATGTTTATGAGTTTTCTTTCCACCTCTTCCTGTTGTTTTTTTTTTCTTTTTAATACCTCATGTTTGTGAGGTACTCTCCACAGTGCTGCTCTGTGCCTTATCTCCTGGGTCCTCTCCAATTCAGGAGCTGGAGTGGGGTACAGAGTGTCTTTCCAGTGTTGCCAAGTTGGAAACCAAGGACTTGAGAGGTTAAGTGACTTTCCCCACATCACACCAATTGATGCTAGAGCCAGAACTGGAGCTCCTGTGGCCTTCTGGTCCCTCCGTGGATATCCTTTCCTGGGCTCCTTGGTTCTCTCATGTAATGATTGTGTCTGGATGAAACCTCTAGTGCTCATAAACGTCACCGTCATCACCACCACCACCACCATCATCACCATCATCATCATCATCACCACCATCATCACCATCATCATCACCATCATCATCATCACCATCATCACCATCATCACCACCACCATCATCACCATCATCATCACCATCATCATCATCACCATCATCACCATCATCACCATCATCATCATCACCATCATCATC
>NW_007740231.1:1441-1727 GCF_000696425.1 Galeopterus variegatus | reverse complement strand
ATCACCATCATCACCATCATCATGACCATCATCACCATCATCATCACCATCATCACCATCATCATCACCATCATCATCATCATCATCATCACCATCATCACCATCACCATCATCATCACCACCATCATCACCATCATCATCATCATCACCATCATCACCATCATCACCACCACCATCACCACCACCATCATCACCACCACCATCATCACCATCACTACCATCACCACCATCATCATCATCACCACCATCATCACCACCACCATCATCACCATCATCATCATCATCA
>NW_007740230.1:30749-31256 GCF_000696425.1 Galeopterus variegatus | reverse complement strand
CTGTTCAAAAACCACCCCTTCCCTTCCGCTAGCCATTAGAATTGAAACTAATTCACACTACCATGTGAAAGTCTGATTGTTCTAACTGTTCCCAAGGCACCAGCATTTAAAAGGAGGATGCTTGCTGTTGTAGATTGCGTTTTCCAAAACTGGCTGCAAAATACTTCTGATTTCACATGCTCATTCAGAAACTTGATGCTCCTTCACTAAGAGGCAGGCAGAGTCTGTTTCCCTTCCCCTTGAAATTGGGCTGGCCTTTGCGACTTCAATAAAAAGAGCTGCTCAGGCCTCCCACCCACACCCTTCCCGCCTCCCATCTGTGTGCACCATCCTCCCAGGCTGTCCCCTCTCCTTTGCTTCCCTGACATGAGGCTTTGGCTCTGGAGTCCACCCCCGACCCCAGAAAAACAACCCCACTCCTGCTCTTCTTTATTCCGTGTTCTGCAACCTCTGCTTCTGTGCTGCTGGTGGAGATCCTCATGATCTGCCTGCAGGGGTTCAGGGAGT
>NW_007740230.1:23716-27851 GCF_000696425.1 Galeopterus variegatus | reverse complement strand
TCTGGCATGATTTGATATGTAGGAAAATCTCTGTGTGGGCAGAAGGCAACTGGAGAAGTCAGGAGAGGAAGACCCCCATATCCCTGCCCCAGCCATGCTCCATTTAAGGATTGCGTTGTGGGGGCTGAGCACCACTATGTGTCAGCAGTAAACAAGACAGACACAAGGTCTGCTTTCAGGGAACTTACAGTCTTATAGAGGAGATAGATGTTGCAGGGTCCTGTAGGGGCACATAGAGGGGCATGTGGCCCAGACAGCCACAGAGAAAGTGACCTCTAAAAGCTGACACTTGAAAGATGACTGAGAATCATCAAGCCAAAGCAGGTGGGCAAAGAGAGGGCTCCCAGCAGGGGAGCAGCAGGTGTCAAATGGTGAGGGGTGCTGTGATACATTTGAGGTAATCCTGGAACAGAGAATGCAAGGAGAGGAAGCAGCTGCGGATCAGGAAGGATGAGGGAAGCAGGGGGCAGATCACAGAGGGGTCACGTTAACAGGTTTGAGCTTTATCCTGAGAGAAATGGGAAGTCACTGAAGTATTTTAGGCAGGGGAGGGAAACGATCAGATTTTCATTTAAGAAATATCAGAGCAGTTTGAACCAGCGGAGAGGCAGTGGGATGAGGAGAAGTAGCAGAAGTTATAGGTCATAGGAAATGAATGGATACGGTGGATGAAGAGGGGAAGTCAAGATCAAGCCGTAGGCTTTCAGAATGAGCAAGCAGGAGAATGGAGGTGCCATTCCCTGAGCTAGAGCTCACGGAGGTTTGGAGAAGGTGGGAAGACTGACTCAGTCTGAACTTGTTGAATTTGACATAAGCTGTAGGACATCCAACTATACATTAGATGGTTGTGTATTTGGGTCTGGAGCTCAACAGAGAATCTGGGTTGTGGAGGCGGATTTGGCAGGCGTCAGCAAAGAGATGGTCATGAAAGCCCAGAGTCAACAGAGGGTGGTGACTGGTTAGCTGGGGAATTAATTGGCTGGTTTAAAAGTTAATATCAGCTCTCTAGCTGAAGAATCAGAGCACATTTCAAGAAGGTCAATTTATCATTCTGAGACCAAACTAACTCTGGTCAAGGCCCTGAGGTCCAATGCAGTAGCCAGTAGCTGCATGTGGTTATTTTATAAATTAATTTAAAACTTAAAATTCAGTTCCATAGTCACACTTGCCACCTCTCAGGTGCTCAATAGCCTCATACAGCTAGAGGCTACCATATTGGGCAGCACAGATATTGTAGAACATTCCCATCATCACAGAAAAGTCAATTGGACAATGGTGCCCCAGCATTATGTATTTATGTTGTTGTCAAGTGAAGGGCTGGTGCAAACACCACAAGCATCACATGGTGTAGCCTAAATTAGCAGGCAAAGGTCAGCAAAACAATGCATGTGGTTCCCCATCACTTGTCTCCCAAGAAAGATATGCTTAGGCCAGCCAGTGCTGGATGCAGCCTGAACTGTGCTCCAGGACAGAGAGAGCCCCTGCAGCACCCCCTCTCACTGTGGCCTTTGAGGTTCCAGAGCAGGCAGTAGAACCTGACCAAGGTGTGACTGGAGGTTTTCGTGACCAAGAAGCCTCTTAAAGGAGATGGACCTTCTGCCAACTGACCAGGAGTCCCTCTCCTGTGCTCTTGGAGGAAAGCTGAGCCGTGGAAGTCCCTCAGGCAGTGTAGTGGCCCTGTGCCCAGCAGCTTGTTGCCAGGATCCCAGAGAGATTTGGGTCATCTAGGGGACAGTACTACCTGGGTCTCCTCAATAATAAAGTACATTCTCTGCTTCTTTTCTAAATTAAGTTTTACTGAGAATGTTGTATTAATGATAAAACAGACTCACAGGACATCAGGAGCCATCTGGTTTAGTGAACGTTTTAAAGCAGGATTCTTCTGACACAGCTGAGAGAGGTGACTCCCCTTCTGCTGATGTTTATCCAGTGACCTCCCCAGTAGAAGGACATTATATATACATACACACACACACACACACATACATATATATGTATGTGTATATATATATATAAAATCTCCTTTTGGTTCTGTTTCTCTGAAGAACCCTGACTAATACACAGAGATAATATCCAGCTCAACCACATTCTATTTAACAGCTACATGGCAATCCAATCCTATACTGATGGATGTTATCCAGTTTTTGTGCTGTTTGCTACAATGCCACAGTGAACATCCTTGTCTCTGTGTGCAAATGCATCTCTAGGATTCGTTCACAGAAGTGGATTTGCTGGGTCCAAGGACACGGATATTTAAATTCTCTTAGGTGTCCGCCCCCCACCCCCGACACCCACAACCAGCCCAAAGACAACCACCAAGAAACCACCAGAAACACCCCAGCCTCAGGAACTGGGGTGGTGGGGGCCAAGGGCTTCGGCCACAGCCCCCTGACATCTGCACCCAGCCCGGCAATGACTGAGCCACCGCTGGAAGCCCCTGGTCTCCCCTGCAGGAATGAGGAGGTGCCACGGGCCTCAGCCCTACCCCACCTCCTTCCTCCTTCTCCCCCCCCATTTCCCTCCCCTTTCTCCTCTCCCCCACCCCCAACTGCTCCACAACATCTTAGAATGAAAAAAAATTATAATTTTAATAAACAAACTTTATTAAATAAATAAATAAATAAATAAAATTTGTTAGGTATTGCCAAGTTGCCTTCCAAAAAGCTGCCCCAGTTTACACTGCACTAAGAGGGAACGAGAATGCCTGTTTTCCTCCCAAGAGGTGGCTGGTGGGTGGGTTGAAGACAACTTCAGCGTGCTGCAAATGACGGGCCACAGGACGGGGCGGGGGAGGGCATATGAGAAACAAGACTGCAGAGAGGCAGAGACTAGGAATCCAGAGGAGAGAAGCTGCAGAGCCCACGCCAGGGGCTGGCCGGGTGAGGAGGGATGCCCGCCCATCACGACAGCAGGAGGAGGAGAAGGTCGGGCTGGTCAACGTGGAAGTTTGGTGGCAGGGAGAGGTTTCTGTGTATTTTCTGAAATGTAGAAAGAGAGAGTGGTTGCTCAAAATGAAGGCAGAGGAGTTAGGTCAGGAGGCTGATAAAGAATGAACATTAAGGTAACTACCTTGAGGAATAGAAGGGAGAGGTGACAAGGGAAACAAAGAAGGATTTCCAAGCAGCATTTAAGTGCAATAGATTATTTTTAGCCCAATACACAAGTTTTCAACAGCACTTGTCAGTCTTCACCAATGTGTCCCTCCTTCCAACAGAGAGCAGTAGAGGAGCCACTTTCGGGCAGGCCACCATCTGAAAATCCCTTGAGACAGGGGAGGCAGTTGGGGACCTTCTGAGGCTGGAAGTTAAGCTAAGCCCCAGCCCCAGGATTGCTTGTGTACCAGGGTCATTCATGTTCCCCAAACTCCATGAGGGTCACTTGATTACTGAGGTGCCAATGGTGTGATTTCAGGACGTCCCCGAAATACCTCCCCCTTCCCTCCTGATAATCACCTCTGAGAGCTGAGGGTTGGTTTTGTTGAGGTGCACAGCAGGAGCTCACTGAAGTCTGTCTTCCTGGTGGGGACGCCTGAGACTCCTTAGTCCAATCTGATCGCCCAGCCCTCTCCCCCTACCACTCTCCCATACTAATCCTTCCTAGGCCTAAAACAGATCAAGCCTACCTATTCAGGGGAATAGATGATCCCTGTTCTTCTAATGATCCTTCATAGAACTCAGGACCTACTCTCACTGTCCTGACCTCAAGCTTCTCAGCATTTTCTTCTGATTCCTTTTCTTTCCAAGGATGGCTCTTACCTCTGCGGGAACATCACCTTAAAAAGGACACCCATGAGCCCTGTGAAAGGTCCCATGGTGCATGCAGAGCAGCCCATCAGTGACCCTTGGGGCACTGGGGAAGGCAGCCAGTGGCAGGGCCTTCCAGACAGGCAGCCTACATGACTCCAACGGCAGGTAAAAAGAAGGACCTAACATGCTGTCCTCACCTCGGAACTCCACGTTCCATTGTTGGGCCTTCCAACATATAGGAATTTGATATCTGGGGATTTTTTTGTTTTTTTTTTCCAAGGGAACAAATGCAGAATTTTATTTATTTACATTCAATGAATTTAAATCCTTGAGGGGTACAGCATCACATAGACTCTGTGCCCAACGGCCTTAGAAGGAAGGTTGCTTTG